>NC_089216.1:14097142-14397142 GCF_963930695.1 Labrus bergylta
CCGAACTCTTTACTTGAACTCAGTTAGCGTTCAGCTTAACAAACCATGTCAACGGAGATTGCTGTGAAAATTGCTGTGATTGGTTAGATTCAGGTGTTGAAAAACGTGACAGGAGTGTCGCTCTTTTATTCAGAGTTGATAAACCTATTTGTAGACACAGCCTGTGAACCTCTTGGCAAGCTACTGAAAGCCCAGCAACACCAGAGCGACCTTTAAGAGACCCACAGTGTAAAATGGTAGTCCCCTGTTGGTTTATAGGAATGTAAATTGCATGTGTGCAACTCTGTGTTTCTTTGCATTATGGGTCGTGTAGTCTCGTAGTCTGTTCATTGCTAGTTAATCATTCCAAACATATACATGGAAAAATAGTCCAAACTGATTTTATGTCATCCTCCACTTTGCGAGGTAGTACAGAGACTCCAAATGAGAGCATCCATATTTAAAGTCCACCATGATCTGGGTACAGAGGCTCAGGTGAAAAGTGTTCAGGTACGGTGTTGATCTAAAAGCAACCCATTCAACTCTGCTGGAGCAGTGAATGTGTAAAAATGCTGGGTACCGTGTATGAAATTGAGTTAGTGGCACTTTACTTGTGAAGCACTGAGGTATAGGTGCAACAAAAAAAATAGCCATTCCTAGCCAGCAGGAAGCCTTGACTTGAACACTGTGGCTGTCACTATTCATGAAAGTCTGATTTGGGCCGAGAGAAACGGTGAAGATGGAAACAGCAAGCAGTAAAGATTCACATGACAAACTTGAGAAACGACGTCTGCAGGAGGTGAGAATGGAGCGGCCACTCGAAAGTTGATTTTCTGCGGCGGTGGCACACACCAAGGTTTTAAAAGAAGAAAAAAAAAAACTTTTACATTTTATGTCGTTTTTTTTTTTTTTTTTCCCGGACTTTTTGTTCATTGGCTGGAGTTCAGGAGTAAACATATCGTTTCATTTAAAACTCTGACAGGCGGAATGGGCCAATTAAACTGCAGCTGCAATGATATTTTATAAGATTGGAACGTTAAGCTTGTCAGTTTTTGAAGTTATACTACCAAATCAACTTGCTTCATTTAAAGAAACTGACAGGCCAACCAACTTATTATGAGCTAAGTTGTGAGCTCCCAGTCTCCGAAGCAATAAAAGAAAAGCAAGAATGCCTGCTTACAGATGCCCAGTTTCTTCTGCCTGAGACTACCACATATGCCGTCTTAAAACAGAAACCTCATCAGGATGAGTGACAGCTGTTTCGGGCAGGACTTTGGCCAACTCTTGCATCAGAAGGCGGGTTCTTGTCTCCAGGTGAAATGATTGCATCCTGTAGATATAAATAAGTGATACGATATGGGATCAATCAAATCCCAGCCGATATATCCTTGCAACTGCTTCTCATTGTTTTTTATGGGAACAAAAACAAAGTCAAGGTTATAGCACCGACTCCAAACTACTTTCTTATAAAATGTGACTAATTAATTTTGATTTCATGTGTCAAAAAACCCATAAAAAAAAATCCAACAAATATGACCACAAAAAGGCAAAGACGCATGAAACGGACAGTCTGGGTAAGCTTCCAAAGGCTTTTGGAAGGGGGCCTGGAAATATAATAAAAAATACAAAGAAACATAGCAGCCTTTTTATTTACAATCTGAAAGCTAATTGTAAAGGATGAGCTCATAAAATGATGCATTTACCTCCATTATGAGTAAAAAAAAAAAAGTTTCCTCTCAGCTGGACAACTTGTCTCCAAGATGAGCATTTAATTTGCCTCCTGGCTAATTTGTAGCATTTTCTGTTCGTCAGCTCATTTTTGGCACTTGCCTCTGCAGAGGTTTTGCTGCTTGACGCACATCGTTTTTTTTTTTTTTTTAACATGCCTGCATGTGCATCTTTGCTTCTTTTCTTCTTTTTTTTTAATCACAGCAAAAGCGCACCAGAGCACAGATGACACCATTTCCTGCCCAGTGGCACCATCTGGCTGTGGAGGAGTCTCTTAATTCTGGCTCTCCAGCTTACCTCCTGCTCATTCCTCTCACCATTGTCTAAGAGTTTCCTCCCTGGTCATTTCTCCTGGCTTCACAAACATCCTCACACAGCCCTCGCAGTGTGGCTCCTCGTCCGTCTCCTCTCTCTCTCTCCTAGTTTCTTCTCCATACTTTTTCTGCGTGCCTCTCCCTCAGTGTTCCTCTCCCTCCTGCGCTCCTCTCTTTTTTCAGCCCGTCTCTGTGTTCGTCACTGACAGCTCCGCTCCTCAGGAGCACTGAGGGGAGCAGAGAAAACAAAGATTTGGTTCACTGGCTCTGATCTTGATTTTCTGCAGATTGGATGGAAGATTAGGAGGAGCTTTTTATTCATACACCACACAATCACTTCCTCCCCCCCCCCCCCTTTTGCAACTGCAAACCATGACTGCAGACCACAGGGGTTGCAGCTATCAGCACAAATGTGCCATCTGTGACAAGTTGTCTCTCTGTTTCCTACCTAAAACCATGACTAGTCAGAGGAACACAATGTTCTGTACAGAGGTCCCACAGAAACTAATGTGGAATACAGGATGGGAAAGAGAGAGACAGAGAGCACAATTCAATGCACATAAGCCAGAAGTGAACTCCCGACACAACAAGACAGAAGAAAAGAATCCATCTGGTGTCACATCTTTGTATTTGCAGAGCTAAGGTTCCTAAAGAGACACACATTGTTTTTTTCCAGTTGCTTCTCTTAATTATCCTGAAAAATGCAAGTTGTGATGAGAGGAAGCACCAGAATTTGAATCTAAGATCAGTTTTTCATTGGAAGCAGAACCTAAATTTCAAATTGCCATCGAAAGCAAATAAATGGTTAAGGATTACAGGGATCTACGAGCCTCATTCTCCAACCGAGAGCTGCACGCTGAGGAGATGAACTGGAAGAAAAAAAAGGGGAGCTCAGAGAACTCTGCAGTAATCTGCTGGTATAAAGGGGGGCGGGGGCGGGAGAGGACACCATCGTGACAAATCATGGAAGGTTGTGGATAGTTTCTTCCAACAAGTTCTCACTCCTAATTCTTCAAATTTATCAATTTTATTTGCAGCCCAGGCAGGTAATGAAATCCGCAGTAAAGTTGGCGATACTGAATCTGCAATGTCGCTTTAAACTTTGAAAATTAAGCAGTCACTTTAGAGATAGATTTTTTTTTTAAACATTTCAATATTTTCGAATGTCCAACAACCAAATCAAAGTAGTTAACATCAACACAAAAAAAGTCACAATAAGAATACCTTCTATTTTTTTTTATATATTGGCTTTTATGAAAGAATCACTGGATTTGGTTTTAGTTTTATCCAAGAACATATCCAATGAAAAACACAACGTGGCTCACTTTGTTAAAGTAATGAAGGTCTTCTTTTGTGTCGGTCTAAAAAAAAATACACTTTTGAATTAAGTCAGGGAAATACAAAACATGTTTTTGTCCGATAAGTAAATCCACTTTTTTTGAATAAGCACAAGAATTGAGCCCTACGTTCCTGGATGACAGTTATGAGTTTCCTTGATCTTTCATTTACACCTGACTGCCAACCAAAGAAGACTTTCACACTCCTCATCGCTTGGGTCTCAAACCTTTTGTCATCTGAGAACTACATTAGAAAATGAAAGTGCCCAAGAGCTTCTTCTATCACATCGCCTCTATTTAGTCACATAACCTATCAAAACTGTATTAAGCTACCTATTCATTTGTTAACTGTCAATACCCAATGCTTACAAAGTGCAAACACTCTCCATGCCTCTTCGTTAGGTCCAAACTGTCCAGTAGCAATAGCCAACAGTTGTACTTTATGGTCCCTGAATAATCTCTCAGACACCCTGGCTATCGCTTCCCTCAGCTCCCATCCATCAGTGATTGGCTTCTTATGCTTTCTTACGATGTGCACCACTTGAAATGATGCCATGCAGGCCTTTTTGGTTGGTCTAGCAGTTGAGATTGCTGTTTTTTCAGTTTATGGTGTGCTGCCCGCAGGGAAGTCCCTACTTCCCTACTGGTAGCTTGCGTGCAACGTGTTGAAGATCCCTTCTTTTTCCCTAGTAACCCAACTTCAACAGGTACCAAGTTGCCTAACTCACCCACTGATGGGTCACTGAAGGTAATATGTGTGCTTATTTTGCCTGATCCAATGCTTGTTTCCTGGCATCTCTCAGGTTGCGGTACAAAAGGGTGAGACGGGCAGGTTTAATGAGCCTTGATCAATTAGGCATTCTGTGACGCCTTGCACCTCTTAAGTTATTGATGATGTCCTGAGATGAGCTTTGCGTTACTCGACACATTTCCTGGAAATACTTCAGGAAGTTCTACTCTCTTAGGTAGCAAGAATTTCACATCATTACTATGTTTTCCTTTTCTTTTCAGACAAGAATTGTTTGAGCTAGAGGAATAGAAAAGACAAGCAGAGAAACTAGGCACAGACTCCTCAGTCAGGGCTTTCAGCCTCACCTCTTTTATCTCACTGGTTTTATTTATGCTTTGTTTTTGGGTTTGTGTACAGCCACTCAAATTCTCAAAAGTGAGAGATTCTATGGCCTTGGTGGGTAAGATTACATCAATAAAACTATGTCCTACAGCACTGGCAGTGTAACTACTTCTTAACGTAAAAGTGGAAGAGAAAAAAGAGAAAGAAACTGTAAGTCGGAAAAGCTGGTAAAATAGAAACTGTCAGCGGTACACATAAATTTCCCTGGTAATTTCATAATTTATTTAGCCTTTCTGGCTATGTTAGCAGCAGAAGTAGCACAGTTGCACCTTTTGATCGTTGTTGCATCACTTTTGTCCAGACTGATATCCAAATTTTGCTGGTAACTTATTGCCACCAGCAGGTTGGTAGCATTTGCTGTTTTGCCATGAAATTTGGTACCATCATTCTTCTTCATCTCAAAATGATTTGTTACCAATTTCGGGGTCATCAGGTTCAAACAGTTATCATCCAATGCTTTAGTTGTTTACCAAATATCTGCAAAGCTAATGGAATCTAAAATGGTATGAACTGTACTTTGTGTTTAGCGCTAATGAGCTCAAATTAGCATGCTAACACCCCAAACTAAAATGTACAACATGCTATCATAAAAATCTCTGAACATCACTCTCACCTGAGCATCTTAGCATTCAGACATTAAGCTTACCTAACCCTTTCTCACAACTTAAATTACCATATATCAGTTGTTTCTCTGGTATGTCAACTGCCATCAACAAACCTTCTGTAATAGTGACAGAAGTGTAATACTGGTATAAGTAATACATGAAATAAGGCACTCAATTCTACTGGCTTGTAAAGACTGGAAGCTACTTCCTGGGTTTTTGAGGATGGCAAAATGTGAACAAAATATTTTTTTAAAGCTTTAATAAAAAGTTCAACTCCTCCAATACATGATACTCTCAGTGGTCTACCAAAGAGAGATGTTTCCTGATCCAGATGGGGAAAAAAATAAATTGGAAAGAAGTCAAAGAATAGTGTTTTGCAGATGGTGCCAACTTCCCTTTAAAGTCCAAAGATAGAGAAAAGTAAAATAGTTTTTTATTTTTTTATATTGGCCTTGGTGTTGGCTGCCCCCCTGTATCTCCAGCTTTCATCATTTTTTAATAACAACCCAGGTGTCTGACTTTTAATTTAATACACTGAGCTCAGTCTTGCTGACTGGGATACGCACATTAAAATGGCAACCAACTTTTACTCTCCCCTGGTTCTCAAGTTCTGACATAATATGAACATTTCATTATATTTGAAGTATGAAAATTTAATCTGGATGACTTTCACATAAACATACTTTAATATTTGTTGCATTTCGGGTTTACTTTTTCCTCTATTGATTTCCCCAAAAGTGCCTTGGCAGCAAGTCAACTAACATTGCTATTACTCTTACAGCTCTGTGTCACCACTTAAAGAGAAAAAAACGACATTTTGCTTTTATTTCATTATGAATACAGCTTTTTGATCCAATTCAGAGAAAATAAATTCAGTGGTTCAAAAGTTATTCTGGGAAGTCAGTCAACCCCCAATCCTCACTCCATTCACTCTTCTTACACTCCTTCCTGCCAGTAATTGAGTCCAAGGCTAATAGGTGCTTACATTAGTGGGTTAATACATTATTCATGCAACGTTTTTGGAATGCACTGTACACAGTCTTATGAACTCAACACAACATATGCCCCCTGAAATGTACCTGTATTTGATTAACAGATGGCTAGGGCCAGGTACAGCAAATAATGAACCAGTTATATAGAAAGTCAATCAGTTCTACACAGGTGTAATCACCACAGACAAACCCTGCCATGGCTTCATTGACAGTCTTCGTGCAAAGCCTGTGTCTGTAAGTGTATGTACATACATCTGAACACATCCCTTTTTGCAGCTTCCTTGTTCAGGCCTGTTCATCTGGTTCAACACTCCTGACCTTAGTGTCCTCTCTGCTTGGCACAGAGATGAGAATCCTGTCTAATCACACTGAGCCATGCCTCAGCTCCTGCAGGATTTGGCTCGCCATCACCCCGACAATTTTTGACTCCACATGGCCCTTCTGTGGCCCGACAGCTAAATACCAACACATGCTGCTATCAATAGCGTTAAATGCCAATTACATGCTCTCCCCCAGACTTTACTGGCAATTAATGGCATTGGAGCAAAGCTGGCCTGGTACAACTTTAATTGATGTTTGAGCTATCATGTTGTTGTTTGTAACCTCATTGTAGGCATGACAAAGTTTAAGTTACTTTCAGAGACTAAAAAAATGTAAAGGACTGTGCTTAAATTACTCAAATGGGGATCATCAATCAATCTTAATTTTTATGGGGCCAATTCCTAAAAATGAACAGGCCATCCCCGCCAACAATCCAGAGGGATGATAAAAGTGGTATACAAGCTCAAGTCCATTTACCATTTAAATATTTAATACAAAAGTAAAGATCATAAAATAAATTTCTTTGCATTCATTTGATTCCCAAATCAAGACAACTGTAAGAATTGCTTTACATTGTTAATATGGACTTAAAAACTGTTTTGAAATGAAAAATAATGCAATTCTAAACATGTCATTAACAATGTGATTCAGCACAATTACCAATTGAAATTCAACGATTAATCCATATGTTTTTGTTTTTTTAAAGAAAGTTTTAGCACGTCCCATTACATCTCAGTGATATGCCAATTTGTATCTAACTTGTTTTATCTACCCCCAAGTGGCCATAAAGATGAGATATGTAACATTAATTATGAACTTTGAACTATGTAGGATTAGAATTTAAATATGGCCAACATACATTAAACATACATGTGTGTACTTCCAAGAAAATATTGAATTACTTGCCTGCACCTTACAGTGAAAAACAATGACACCCTCCCTCTTTTTTGACCCCCACTCAGCTGCAGTCCTTTGTCCAGAGTCCTTTAAGTAGTTGTTTCTGCTATCACTAGTTACAATTTGTATATTATGCGGACGATGACAAAACTTTGCAGTTAACACCCAATTCAAGTTGCCCTATTATTTTAAACAAATTGGATGTTTGGTATTATAATGAAACAAAGACATTACCCTTGCTGAAACATGAACTCACAACCAGCCCCTCTACTGCGCCCAAGAGGAATAAAACAGAAAGATGTGCTTTTGTTTCACTCCCAAACAAAGCAATCATTCAGAGATTGATCGAATGCTAGAATAACTGCTGGCACTGCAAATGTATGACGGCTTATTTCCCCAATTCATCACCTCATGGTCACTAAAGCTTTCACTGGACCAAGAGTGTCCTTGTAAGGACATGCTGGTTTGTAATTGCTTGATTAGTTGCCTGGATTGAATTCTACTCTAGATGTTTCCATTGGTTAAGATCAGCTTAATGTGGGCATAAAGGAAGACTGGGGAGTTAAGCTGACACAGCAAGAGCAAATACGTTAATATAGGGGTATCAAAAGGCAGGGATGATAGCATTCTGCCATGATGAAATACAAATACAGCTGAACCAGTACATTTTACCTTTGCTTCAGTGGTCAATAGAGTAGAGCATGATGGTAAATTGAACAAAGCTGAAGAGCACTGACCAATTTGCTTGAAAGTGTTTTCTCAGCACTCACAGTTTCATAAATTTATAACAAAATACCTTTCATCCATGCATGATTTAGCAGCGCATTGATTCATCTGAACCTTCTTTCAACTGTGCAATCTGGGAAACTAACCAAAGCTGAGCCGTGCCGCGATGTAACCCAAACAGCCTGTCATTCAGTCAGAACCGGCTTGATCCAGACATTGACAAAACAATGCCTTACACGGTATGATTGGGGAAGAAAAACAGAGATAAAGAGAGACAGCGTATAGAGAGCCGATGAAAAATATGGGCAGTAATAGGGAAGAATAACAAATGTTGGAAGGTGGTGCAGACTGCACTGTCAGCCAACCTCCAGTATTTGCTCTGGGGCCTGGCTGGTCTTTATGCCAATTTTGCTTTCTGTCTCTGTTTGGGAGAGAAAATCATGTCAAACTTTCTGCCAGAATTTGATGTTTTTACATGTCCTCGGTTAGCAGCAAATATGGTTAGCTTGTTCAGTAATGACTGTTGTTTGACTTTTCTCTCCAGTACAAGAAGAGAGATAAGAGAACAGCACAAGAGACGGCTATCATATTTTATCTTCCACTGTCCATATCAAAGAAACAGGAATAAGAGTCTACAACTATGCTAGCAGCTCTGGCTAAACAGCTGTGCTTTGAGTTAAGATAACTATGCTAACATGTACCATGTTGACTTTGGTGTTGCTCCCCATTATAGTAACATTGGTTTATTTCAATGCTAATTCTAAAAGGAATTTCCCCCATATCCAACATCTTGGTTAACTAATCTGCTAGCATGCTTACACTTCCTTTTACCGCTTATACCAAGGTTACCATATCTAAAAATATCGTCCTTGTCTTCTGGTCGTAAATTTTTCTAATTAAGGGTTTAGGGCTTGGTATTAGTACTCAATCTTTAATTTGTCATCTGAAATAATCTAGTAAAAAAATCAACGAATATAGAAACAAGTAATATTTGGATTTGTTGCTTTTTAAACCCAGTTTTGGGAGAAAATGTATTCTTAGCTGGGTTTTTACTCACAGCCAATCACCTTAAGCAACTACAATACATATAGAGTTTATAGCCTATGTTGGTATACATATCAACTCCTTCATACTTTTAATGCAGTTCTGAAAACAACTCCTTCTTATAATCAATATCCTTAGTGTTTGAAGAAATGCCCCCTGAGTATTGACAGAGGCAGCATATCCACGTTTATAGAATTTCATTGGCTACAAGAAATGTCAGTCATCAGCTGAGTCGCATGCATTTGGTAATCAGAAAAGGGGGCGGCACCTCTTTTCAACTCAGAATCTGATTGGCTATTTCGGGTTGTCATCAAAAGGTCAGTGAAACAGCGGAGGTGAATTTGAAGCAATCTGTGGATCTTTATGGATATGATGTATTTTGATTAAATCTTTAACTGGATTTGAATCATGGGAGCCTGTTTTTGGTGGAATAATATGATCAGGAGAGTAAATCTTCAAATGGCAAGTTAAAAGACAGTACAAATCATTTGTTAGTCATTGGTCTGACAGATGCATAGATTGTGGCTGCTGTGGTGGTTGAATACACACAAACTAGGCTCGCAGTGTGTCTGCCTTCTTACAGTTATATGGTCACCTTAAGGCAGACTTAATTAATGAGAAAAGGAACAGATCAAGTCCTATCATAGAATAAATTGTAATTTCAAGTCTAGAAGACAAATAGTTAAATGAGGTGGTCAATATCTTTTGCTGCAAATGAGAATACTGATCAATGAGCTCAAAACAGTTAAAACATTTTTTGTTAAGTCTCCGATAAGTCACAGATGAGTAAAATCTCACAATTTAGGTTTGACTTATAAATCCTTAGTCAAGGACAGGCATAGTACTCTATAATATCACTTAAAGATACTGGTATAAGCACTGGTATTTCACTTCAACTACAACCAGCCCCAGAAACCTCCAGACAGTTAAACTGTTGTGTGGACTCAACAGAGTCATTATAGAGCTTGAAGTAACTTTTTCTTTTTCTGACACCATGTTATTGTCAGCCAGACAAAGTGTTAGTAATAGCTGGAACAATGTGGAGCTCAGCATTTCCTGAAAGTACTGTATTTTTCCGACACAGCTCTGTCTGCAGGTGGTTGTTTGTGAATATGAGGAATTGCTGCTCCATTTTCATCACACAAGTCCCCCTCTTCCCTCATACAGCCGCCCCCCATCCCTCCCCAAACCTGTGGTGTCACCTGTCTTATTAGCACATGTGTGAGATGGGTCTAGATTCAGAGAAGAATCCACTCAGCAAGAAAATAATAGGGATTGCAAGCCATCTTCTTGGAGACGTTTAACAGTGGGTGAAAATGTTGTACAGTTACAGTATGTCATTTCTAAAAAGACAAGACTTCAAAAAAAGAGAAAAAACTGCATGCTATTAGGGCACCAACCCGCATCCCTAATAGAAGGATTTGACCTACAATGCAAATTTGCAAACTTCAAAACCAACCCATTTACGGCTGGAGGCTCGCAGACATAACTCATATTTGTTCTTAGGACAACAATGACGTGAGGGGAACAAGATAAGGAGAGGGAGTTAAAAGGCGAATCCGGATTGTGCTTTTCCACTTGGTGAGGGTAAATTATGGAAAATCAGCTTACAGTAATCCCGGCACTCGTTGAAGGGGGGATCATCCCAGGCGACTTGACACCATTGTGCACTTTTGAAAATGATGTGCTTGTTAGTGAGGAGGCATTAAACACATTCAGGCTCATATTTGCAGTTTCGTAACCATTAGTGGAGCCTGTTTCTCGCCCTTTTTTGCACTACTCGTGCTTATAATGAACTTTGCATTCATGTGCTGAAGCTTTGTTGGGTGAATGGGAATAAAAACAATCGACTTTTAACAGCGGGGATTTTTTGGGTGCTGCGCAGTTCTTCTCAATATGAAGAAATCATTTAATTTGATTAGTTTCTGCAGACAATAATGGACGAATATGTTAAAAAGGTTGCCTTATCCATCAATGTTTCAGAGGCTTGTAATTAGTGCATGTACAGAGGTCCTCAGAGTGAAAGGGCTCGGGTTTGAATTTGACCTGGGGCTTCTTTCCTGCATGTCGTTTTCCACTCTCTCTTCCCTATTGCTGGCTCTATCCACTGTCCTAACTCTCATTAAAGGCTAAAAAAAAGCCCAAAATGTGTCTTTAAAAATGGGGTTGGATTTCATATATATTTTGCGAGAGAGAAATAATGTTTCAGTGACTGGTCCGGCCTCTTGGAATAGCTGTTTCAAGGGGAAATAAAGGCTAGGGCTGTGCCCAAAAAGTAGATTCAGCAATATATGGTCACGTACTCCTTGCAGATATGTGCATCGATGCAGATGTTACAGAATCGATATGGCCAAAAAATCCTGTGATGACAGTTTTGATAGACACAAAGCCCATGGTTCCCATTTCAAAATTAGGCCTATAGGAGGCAGCAGAAGCAGTTCAAGCCAAATAACATGATGCAGCGCACGTTTCATATCAAATCAAACAAGCATGGATTAGAATCTCTATGCATCGCCAGCAAAACTGAAAGCAAAGATTATAGAAGCATTTTGGATTTTTGCAAACACCAGGAAGTCGGGTGGTTGGACAAAAGCCATACAATACGCAAGCCATGCAAAAACAGTGTAAAATACTCCAGCAACACAACCAACCTCCATCTACATCTGACAAATTGCTAGCAAGAACAGCTAGGCTCGCTACACAGCCTAGTTGTTTGTGCTGTCCCAACCATCACAGTATAACATTTTAAAGTCCAAATTTCCCTCAACTTCTAAATGGGCTCAAAGGATCACAAAATATCTTTTACGCTTAGTTTGTAAAGACTTGAACCCTGAAGCCTTCATTATCAAATACGTTCAATACAGGGTATTGGATAATGAAGGCCTCAGGCAGCTGCTTAATGAGTCTGAGTAATGCTATTTAATCCACACCTATGTGTCAATCCATATAGTGTATGCAGATGTGAAACAAAAAGACATTCAAATATAAGGGGACCCTTAGTCAGGTTGTTGTATCAAAAAAACAGAAGCCAGAGTGACAACAGAGAGGGCTATTTTATGTTTAAAGAATAAAGAATATGGTATTTATATTTATTTAAAGCTATCAACTGAGTATTTTAAATTATTAAGAGGATATCTTATTGTGAGGTTGTTGGAAATACCCAGCCCTACTGATGGCATAGCGGTTAGGTCACACCCCATGTATGAAGGTTATAGTCCTAGAAGTGGAAGGCTGGGTTCAAGTCCGAGCTGTGGCTTCTGACCTGCATATCATTCCCTCTCTGCCAGATTTCCTATTCAATCAACGGCCCTTTCTAATTAAGAGGAAATAAGCCCCAAAATAAATATTTTTTATAAAGACTACCTGTTTCAAAAATTGCAACTTTAAGAAAAAACACACCAACATTTCTCAAACATACAAAAAACACATTGAGTCGACTCAGTCTAGGCGTTCGTATTGTTATAGATAAAAGTTATATTTTACAGCAGCCTATCCACTGATTTTATTAAATTACATTATGAATTTAAGAAAAGTAAGGGGTTAGGGTTAAGGTTTTTTGAATACCGCATTGGTTAAAAGATCGATATGTTCGAGCCTGGGTTCAAATATAGAACAACTTAACATGCATTTATGGTACGTCCTGTTTAAGCTTCATCCTACAGAAATATACAGCTCACATTCAGATGTTCCTGTCAGTGTTCATTTTCAGTATTCTGCTTCAATGGGTAATTAGGCAGACATATATTTATGTTGCACTAATTCCTGTGATATCTATAATGTGCAAAGATCTAAAACTATAATCTGTCTGTAAATCAGGAGCCATCCATCCCTTGATCATCTAAGTGCATGCTTGATTTCTCCTGCACCTGCCTGAAGCGTGCTCGCACTGCATATTCCTGCAGGCGCCGATCTCATTTTCCTTATGTGATAAAAAGCCGAACAGCATCAGCATTTACACACAGGAAGCCTTTCCCCCTGGGCTGTTTAATCTACCTGCAGAGTTTGTAGATAACAGCAGCAATTTCAAACCATTACGTTCATGCCGAGAAATGCTCTTTAACAATTGCTTCTGTTGTTAATTTGGATTTTATAACTGCACACTGTGAGTCTATAATTTTTTCCACACCTGCATTCTTTTTAAAAAAAGAAGCAGATTATCTACTTTTATCAGAAGCCACTTTCAATGATAGAAAGGGAACAGATATTAGCATTGATTTCAGAGCAAAAGGAAGCTATTGAACACTCATCCTTTAAATAAGCAAAACCATGACAGCAATTTGCTGTTTTTCCTGCTCCCCAACTGAGACAGAGTAATTCACTCACATTTCTCCAAGTAATTATGACAGAAAAAAAAAAACAATGTACGAAAACAAAGGGGTTTCACTAGAGGTTTAATAAGCCACTCAATGTTGAAGTTAGAAAGTGTTGCCTCTCTACATCTAAAAGAATATGCTCAGTAAAAATGACTTGACACATTGCTGCACTTAAAGTTAGAACTTGTGCAACCAAAGAAGTTAGGGAAGACCTTGGCTTCGTCTTCTAAATGATGTAAAGTCTGTCTAAAAACTAACTAATACAACTTTTTACACTTTAATATTTCATTTATTTTCTTTATTTTTTTAGGCATTTTTGATGAGCTGTTGCAAAAAGCGCTAACAAGAGTTAAAATGTCCGTAATCATTGCCGTTGGAGTTCTTAGCATCAGTCAAAACATATGGACAGCTATGGTTGGCATTGACTAATGAAGTTCTCTACAGTGTTTGGAGCATAGGACTGGCCAGCAGGGGGCGACTACAGTGTTGTAAAAACAGTGCGCGATTGAATGAAACCAGGTGATAAAATGAACCAACTTCTCAGTTGGTTTGTCTTCACAGTGGACTTTTTTCTGTTGAGTTTATGTTCAAAAATACCAATGTCAAATCTTCTTCAATACAGCATCATTGTTTTTTTCTGTAGATGATCATCCCATTCATAGTATTTAACATGAAAAACAAACAAACAGAGAATGCTTTATGATGTGGCTCACTGTGATAATAAAGCTACTTCCAAATCGAGGGCCAAAAATGCCCCATGGCCAACTGGAGGTTTCAAACCGGCTGGCTCAAAAAACTAGATGAAGTCCCAGTGGTTATGTATCTAAAGATCGATAGCATTAACATGCTAACACAACAATGCAGCGCGAGTTGTTTTGGTTTCACGCTGGGGCTCAAGGGCGACATCTGCTGGATCAAAAAGTTGCGTATTCTTCCTTTAACATATAGACTGAAATAAAACAGAAAACAGACATGCTGCATCTCTTGTGATCATAATGCAATACAGCACAAAAATGGCTGACTTCTCCAGTTAAAATGAAAATGAATAAGTGGAAAAGTTAATAAAGGGACAATAATAGTAAGCTATTTTATTCGCTTTAGCTAAAAGAATCAGACTTTCATAGTTTTGCTTGATTCAAAGAAAATCTTAGGGAATTAAATGTTTTATTGCTGTAGAAGAGACACCATTAGTTTTGTTTCTTAATTACAATTTCACTGTTATGAATAAAATGATCTGCACTCCTTTCAGTATATTTCAAAAGCAACTTCTGTCAGTCTTTCTGCCTTTCCCCAACTGGGCTGTTTGTCGCTTACTGAAAACTACAACCCCAGACTTAAAAAAAAATCCTTTTACTCTACAAAGCTAATTAAAAAGAGAACAGATTCCTAGAATGCTTCTTGGGGATTGGGGAGCAGTGAGCGTGGGCTTTGGCTGGTTGGGAATAGGAGCAGGGATTTCCAGCGGGTATGCAGTCTGTTCTCATGAAGCCCCAAGACGCACTCTTGACATTGAAGTTTTGACCTGCATTAGGATGTCTTGAAGGCTCTATGGGTGAACAGGCCTACGTGGCTTATGCTCTGAGATTAGATGGAGATATGATGATGTAGGACTATGTGTTGCTTCTGGAAAACATGGCAATGCAGATGGAAGTAATGATGAAAGACCAACATGTCTGGGATGGTAGTTTAATCATTTTGATTGAACTAACATTGAATCAATCAAGAACAAAAGGAAGTAAAAAGACAGACAAGATGGGAAATGTATCGTTAATCATTTTCTTTAAAGTCAATTCAATTTTGTGTTTAAAATAATATTCATACTTTTTGAAAAGAGTTAAACAATGAAGTGAGAACCAAAAAGTCAGTTAGCTTAGCATAACTCAAACACAGTGAGCAGGCTTTGACAGCTAGCTTGTCAAAGCTTGAGCTACTAATCAACAAGATTCCTGGAGCAATAGTCTCTGTGGAACAAGAAGAAATTGCAGGGAATCACAACTGCCAGCGTCCCTGTAACATAAAAACATTTTTTTTTTTCGTTGGGTAGATATTAGAAAATATGAAAATAGACAGAATAGGAAAATGTGCAATATTTAACACATAAATATAGCAGAAATCAAGTATATCCTCAGTAAATGTTTCTCTGAGTCATGACTGTCGACAATGAGTGAGAAGTATGAGTCCCACCAGCTGTATTGTTGTCGGAGCTGTGTTTATATGGACGTCATTCCGTGTCAGTAAATGCGCAATATGAAGCTATGAGTTAACCAAAGTGTGCTAAAATTAGCCTGCTAACACCACAATGACGGCCACAGGCAATTGCAGCTCGAGCAAAGGACAATCTTGTGTCGGCCGCTTGCACTTAATGGTGCTTAATTATTGTTCTTTCTGATGACGCGAGTGGAGAGGGGTTGGAGGTGCACTGCTGGAGGAGAGCGGAGGCTTCTGAATAGCGGAGGTGTTGCCTAACAGCAGTTTGTTTTGGTTTAATGCTTGTGCTCAAGGGCGACATCTCAAAAAGTTGCATATTCTTCCTGTAAGAGTTACTAGTCATACAGGTTTTAGATCGAGGAATAGTAGCAGTTTCCCCCTTCTTCTTGTCCTCATACAAAGCTAAGCTAATTGAATCACTAATATTGTCCAAAAACTTGCACACAAACATGACATTGGTATGAATCTTAAAGTTTTGGGAAGCATGAGTGACTAAATTTTTCAGAATTTTAAAACTTATTTTATATACTGTCATCAATTTCTATAATCTTTTTTTCAAAGACAAGTAATTGCTATCACAAATGAATCCCAGACTTCAGATATGCTGGCGAGATGGTGCTAATCTTTTTCCAGTGCTACTTGAAATTTGTTTTGTTTTTCAATAGCATTCTGTGTCGGATATTAAGTCCAGTTACAAGAGCCAATTTAGATTTCAACGTTCAGCGTATACAGAGGCTTGAGGAGTTACCCGAATAAATTAGACATCACATGGGAATAATGTCTCAATAGCATTTTCCTTTGAGTCATTTAGGCATTCAGATGCTTCTGTGTCATATACAGGATGAAGTGGTGTAATTGGCAATGACTCAGAGCCATTTGTTTTCCCTTGAAGTCACCGGCTCAGATTCAAGTTACTTTTTACTGCAGCCAACGGGGACAAACAACAAGCCAAGGCTAACAGGCAGTCAAATGTTAATACCTCGAAAAGTTACAGGTATCTTTGACAGGTGACTTTGATATATCTTATCCACCAAAGACACATTTTTATCGGTATTTGGCACCTGACGGTGGTAATGTCAGACTGGCTTGTAGGTGGCAGATGGGTGGGCTTCCAGTTTGTCAGATGACCACATCCTGTGCTTCTGTATGGCTCAGTGAGGCGTTATGTGTTATCCCATTCCCCCCTACCGTCCTCCCCACTGTTAATACTTTCCTTCCTCCTCCTCTCTGCCCTGTTTTCGCTCACTTCTCCCCTCTCTGATCTCCTCTCTCCTCTTTATCCTTCTACTGCTGAAATTTTTCCTCTCGCTCCCTCTTTTTTTTTTCTGGCATAGATCTGTATGCGCCCGGGTCAAGTCGGTCAGTATGGGAAGTGAGATCTGACAGATAGCTTGTATGCAGTTGGTGAGGAGGGATTAGCTCCTCACAAAGACTCTTCTGCATTGTCAATCACTTCCACTAGGGGCTGCCATAACAGACGTGTGGATGTATAGAAAGTGTCCAGTCTATCCAGTCACTCAACATTTACGCAGGGAGTCAAACAGAGGAAATGTAGGATTCTAGGCTTCTGCCATGGCTCTTTTTTCATTCTTCCCTGTTTCCCTGAGCGTTATTTACATATAACTCAACAGCTATTACTAAATTCCTCAGCTCCCAAACACGTGCAAGTAATCAGGGCATCCTAAATTTCTTAAATATTCCCTTACATTAATCAGTTAGATTTAAAGAAAACATGCCCTGTTCACTTTATTAGTACAGCAGCTTTTTCAGGTGAGAAGTTCAAACTCTATTATAAAACTTGGTCTGCTGAATTCCAGGTTGTAAATCAATGAAAATAGGAAATCTGACTGGTCAATGTCATTTTGTTACTTAGCAGCAACTTAAAAGATAATGTCTATAATCAAAATGTGGTGGGAAATCTGCCATTGTCCAATGTTAAACAACATACTTGATAAGTCGTTTACTACCATCAGAAAACAGCAAATGTTGGAATTCAACTACCAGATATGAGACCAGTTATCACGGCAAACCAGCAGGTGTTGCAGCGATGGAAGCAAGCAAGCCAACTGGTTCAGATATAACCGATTCTTCCCGACCTAAAAAGCATTTTTCTAATAAGCGCCACGACCAGAAACGTGGTGAAACTGAAAGGTGTCAAGACCGATGCAGACCTGGCTAAACACTGAAGCTTCCGTGTCCGCGTCATGGAAACCAGCTTGTGCATTGACACTAGGGAGGAGGGGGCGATGGCAGACAGCGCTCTCCAATGTTTCGAATTTAGACAGCAATAACATGTTTAAACGCTACGTGTCAGAGTTACATATTGCTCCTTTAAGCCTTTAAAACTGTATATCGAATGTTAATGTTTGCACTCAAAAACACAACCTAGCTAACCGTTATATCAACTACAATATGGCTGAATGCCAACATTATCCGATATAAGTTATAAGCTATTGATCAGCTTGATGCTAACATTAAAACTGATAACTTAATACAATTCAACAGGACTAAAGGACATTCATTGCAAATGGTAATTTTAGATATGATGTAATGATATAATTCATCCAAGCTTTAATACGGGCATTAGCATAATTCCCCTGCTCATTTGTTACAAAAAAAAGGTCACATAAATCTGATCTACAGTCTTTGCTCCCTCAGACAGACCTCTGACACCTCATGAATTGCTGATGCTTTGCAGGTTTAACAGACCAGCTCCAGTTCTCCCAGTTTTAATGCCTTTCAAATGCTGATCCAGAATGCCCTTGCCACAACAGAGTGGGTAAAGCCGAGAAAGCCTCAGGACAGAGTGGGCTGCATAAGACACTATCAGAGAGCAGAGAGGAGAGCAAAGCTCTATTGGATAACTGCCTGGCTTTTTCCACAGCACTTGACCCTGGCACACACACCCTCTCCCCCTCCCTCCCTCCCTTCTCCACCTTCTTCTCCTCCTCAGCACCTGCAAATGAAGTGTCCCCGCTCTCGGCTCTGATCCTGAGAACCTATGACAGCCAAAGCCTTCCTGCTCTCTGAAGTAAGCTCTGGCAGCGATAGGCTAGTTTACCATTCCTTACTCCATCCCTGGCTGTGAGGCACGGACACGGGGCGAGACAAAGCCAGTGTGACTGCGGCGAATGGAAAGAGAGAGGGAAATAAGAGGAACGGAAATAGGGTGCTCGACCTTACCTGTCACAGAGTAACCTGAAGTGTACTTAAGGTGAGAAATGCTGCATTCTCATGCTGCGATTCAAGAACAAGAAAAGCACCAAGAAACCTACACTTACTTATGTTAAGAAATGTGACTCTTCCACATGGAATTGGTCAAAATACTTTTTGATTACATGTTCCTATGAAAGATAATACATAATGTATTCATATTTTATTTCTCAGTGATAAATAAAAGTATTAACTTTTATATTTTATTAACAAATACCCTTTTGTGAATGTTCTACCTGTATGTACCTGTAAGTAGAAAACCTTGGCTAAGTTGGTAGAGTCGTCGTCTCTCAACCGGAGGCTCCAGGGTTCGATCTCCAGCTCCTGCAGCAACTTGTCCAATGAGTCCGTGGGCAAGACATTTAACCTTCAATTGCTCCCACTGCTTCTGTGGAGTATGAATGCCTTTTTTTTTAAAAACATTTTTTACCTTTATTTATTCTCGAGAAATCATTGAGGGCAAGCCCTCATTTATGATGACGTCGAGAGTACAATTAAAACAAATAAGAGACAAAAAAGACAAAAAACAACGAAGACAAAATACATAGATTATAAGACCAGAAGAATAAGCAGTAAGCAGGTAACTACAGTTAATAACATTTACACTCATGAGTACAGTGAACTGTGATCAAGTTTTTAAATTGACCCATTGTAACCATTGTATTGAGTTTTAATGTGTTTTGTATTGTGTTCCAGGTGTGTGCAGCACAATAGGTGAAGGATGTTTTCCCAAAGTTTGTTTTTTACATGTGGAACCGTTAACATTAGCCAGTCACTTGATCGAGTCTGATACTGATGCCTCTGCCATTAGTGTGAGAATGGTGTAAGTGTGACATGCAGTGTAAAAGGAATTTGAGAAGACTAGAAAAGCAATATATAAGCTTGAGTCCATTAAAAAAAAAAAAAACTGTAGAACGTGTGAATGAAATTATGATAATTTTTAAATATATATATATATATATATATATATATATATATATATATATAATATCTATGCTCTGACCCAAAGACAATAAACCGAGTAACTAAGTTTGTTTTTGATGTTTTAAATCTTCAATATTTATACATTTTTTTGTGGCTGATGAGTAACCTATGTTCATTTATTTCCTCTTCATATCTTCCGAAAAAGACGTAACCCTTACCCCCAATTTCCAAATACTCCAAATTGGCGCAGAAATAATAGTCGGGGGGCTGGCAGGAGAAACTCCAGATAAAGTCAGAGTGAAAAATGTGGATGTTTGTGTCACACATACAGCTCCTTCTGCAAGTGTTAAAGCGCTACTACTAACCTATTTCTATACTGTAGGTTATTATTATCTCACAGGCCCAAATGAAGTTAACAATATTACCTAATGTAAATGAATTTTCTAGTTTATCGAAATATTCTGATGAATCCAGTGGATTGTTTTGGTCCAGGCCGGAGCTCAGAGCGTCCACACGTTACAGCCCTCGTAGCCTTTACAAGCCCTCCTTTACTAACAGATTATCATCAATCCACAGCGGTGAGGCAATCATGTCTCTCTAAGACAGATTGCTCTGTTAAGGTGCTCCATAATTTAATATCCCTCTCGTTCTTCATCCCTCTTCCTTCTCCCCCACCCTCCTGTCCCCTCTCAGAGCCAGGCAAAGTCACGCTGAGTTCCTCAAAACGTATTAAATTATGACGTGTCACCAAAGTAATTCGCTCCCCGGAGTATGAATCACATGACGGATCCCTCTCCGGCCTTACCTTTGACACCCTGTATGCACATAGCGGGGTAATAGATTAAAATTAGCCTCAAGTTCCTTAAATTATTGACCCTGGCCCCGTTTTTTCGCCTCCTGTCAGCAATCAGTTTACAGGGAGGTGTGAGTGCTAACGCTAAATGTGGGGATGGGGGGGACGGGTGGGGCGCTTTTCTTCACCTTGCTGTCAAAATGGCCCGTTAGTCTTTCCTAAAGACTTTTTTTTTGTTAACATGAAGGATGGATGAGCGGTGGGTGGGACTTAAGTTTTCAGCGTTACAACACTACATCACTGGAATGGCTTGTTGGTGCACTCTTAATAATGTACCTTTAAAAAATTCATGCAGGGAATTTGAATTAATTCAATTTTTAATACATGCCATTAATAATTAAGCCTTTTCCCATAAATATTTCAAGTTCTAATCTTATTAACTACAGAGTGTTAAGACTTTCTTTGTCACACAACAGATTTGATTTACCTGGTGTTTACCCTCAATAACCTCTTCAGTCTCTAACATTATTCAATGGGATTAGAAGCACTGTACTCACATTTAAAAAAAAATATATATATATATGTTTTTTTTTCCAGCATTGAGGTTCCTGCTTCTAATCCCCATCATACAGGGCCTGTCTGTGTGGAGTCTGTATGTTCTCCCTGTGCATGCTTGGGTTCTCTCCGGGTACTCTGGCATCCTCCAAAGACGCTCCTGTTAGGTCAAATGGTGAATCTAAATTACCCATATATGTGAGTGCGGCTGGTTGCCTGTGTCTACAATTCACTTAGCAGTAGTGCTGGGCGATATGGCCTAAATTTGATATCACAATATTTTTTTGCCTAATGTCGATATTCGATATGACTCGATATTTATTGTATTAAAGTTTATAAATGTAGCCTATAAAACTGAAAATCCACTGTATAAAAAAAATATCACTGGCCTGACCTTTGTAACCGCTGGCCCAGGAACTTTACTTTTGATTTGAAAAATAACAGTCACCAATTTACTCTTGAACCATTCTGATGCAAAAGTCAATTACAACTTTTATTTAATTAATTGAGCTCTAATTATAAAACTATTGTGTATTTTTCTTAAATGTATGTGGTCATGTTTATTCACCATGCTGGTAACTGTAAGAGTCTACTTAATCTGATATTAATATGAGGCTGTGATAGAGCTGGAATCTCTCCTTCTTTCTTCTCTGTGAGAAACTCTTCATCCTTAGATCTTTACTTTAGGAGCTCTCTTAAGGGCTAAGATGCTTTGTGAATAACTTTCATCTTTACCATGGTCTAGTCTTTAACTTTAACGTGTTCCAGCTCCTCCAGCTGTCTGTCACTGTGGCTGAAACTTTTTTCCGTTCTGTTTTCGTCATGCCCTGCTGTCACTCTGAACTTTTCCGGTGATTTCTATACTTTGAATGCTGATTTAAGCTCAGCTTTTGTCAGGATATGATGGTTTTAAAACCGTTTTACCAAACATGTGTTTTGGTAGAGAAAACCTGCGCTAAAATCTGTGTGCAAGTGTACAATTCGAGTGTAGCGAGCGCGCTCACGGGAGTTACTGATGGGAAGTTCGGCTCTTTTCAGAGAGCCGGCTCTTTTGACTCCCAAACAGCTCTCAATTTAGGATCTTTTGTAGCCTCATATTTTAGCTTAACTTTGCAAAAATGAATGGTTTGTCTGTTGAAAACCCTTTTATGTGCATTTATTCTGTTACAAAGGCATTCTTACTCTTGTTTAATATTTTAATCAAACTTTTTAATTGCACAAATACAAAAAACTGCAAAAAAAATCCACAGAAGGATCACCTCTATTACAGCAACAGCTGTAGGATTTCTCCTAGCAGCATCTCCTGTCGCTCTTTCATCAAAGAGCCTCCAAACAGGTTTAGAGATTTTCGGTCCATGGCTGAACAAAGAGCTATAAACAACCAATTCCTTTACTTTCTGCATGGTTACTGGCCATGCTGGCCAATCAAAACAAAGTTCTGCCATGAGCAGAGCTGGGGCTAACCCACTGTGAGAGCTAAGCAGCGAAAGGAAAAAACTGGGAGCCAGCTCTCACTCTAAGAGAGTTGGCTCTTCTGATTCACTACAAAGCATCGGCTCTCAGAGCCGCATGACACATCACTAGCCGGAGTGACAACAGTGAAGCCGCCAGCTGAACGTGCAATCAGCTGGCCCGGACTCTGTCAATCATTCATCCGGGCCAGCGGGCCAGTTATAATGTCGAGCCCTGTGTTATGAGCCTTCTTTTGGAAGTAATTCGGCCTCGCTCGCATCTTTCTCCTCCGTGTTGGTCACTTACAAGAGCTAGGCTACTCAGCGGCAGGAGTGGAGTCTCCACCGCCCTTTCATCTCTGCGCAACAAGCGCTGCCGCGGAAATCTCGCGAGAAAACTTTGAAGTAGTTTAAAAAATAAAATCAATGTTCCCTTTTCCATATCAAGCATTAATTAAATATCAATCACATCGAGCTTCACGATATATCGCCCAGCACTACTTAGCAGACGCTTTTATCCAAAGCGACGTACAGCAGAGCGTAAGAACAACACAAGCAAGGATCTAGAAAAGAGGAAACAATGTGAATAAGTGCAAACGATCAGCTTTGAGTCCGATCGGACACACAGGTGCTGACAGGCACAGCACAAGATTGACGGCTGTTCTTGAAAGTTCTAATCAGTATAGAAACTTCTTTAAATCGTTGTTATCAAACAAAACCACTGTCATTCCCATCATTTAGCTCATAGGTATTCATGAAAGAGCTGGGTCTTTAGTTTTTTCTTAAAGGTGCAAAGGGACTCTGCAGATCGAATAGAGTTTGGTAGTTCGTTCCACCACCGGGGGGCGACAGAGGAGAAGAGTTTAGTTAGCGTCTTAGGACCCTTCTGTGAAGGTTGGATTAGATGCCTTTCACTGGCAGAGCGGGAGGGATTGTAGACCTGGATCAGTCCAAGGTGTAACCCCTTTCTCGCACCCTGCGACCCCAAACGGGGAAAAAAGCGATTTAGATAAAGGACGGATGGATTTAATTTGAGTGTGTGAATTAGCAAGAAATCACATCCTTGACCTTTATTGTTGCTTACATCTCTATAGTAGATGATGCATTTGTAACTTTTCTATTTTCCCTCTCTTGTACATCCCACAGGCTCTTACTTATTGTGTTTTTTCGCTCAGTTTTTTTGACACAATATCTTTGTTCACGAGCTGATATCCGCCCAGAGGGGTCAGATCACCTGCGTTTGTAGATACACGGGTCAGATCCGTGGGGAGTTGTCAGAGGCTCTCAGTGTCTCTAATGAACTCCAGCCGTTTGACTGACAGACGGGTTATAGGCCGGGAGTGAACTGCGGCGCGACGTGCCGAGCTCGCTGTGTGTGTGACTGATTGGATACATGCTTAATGAAGCGTCACACACGCACACACAGAGACACACAAGGTACACAGTGTCACAGATCTGTTTGGGGGCATGTCTTGGGGGGGTGCTTGTTGAGAGTGTGAACACTTCTGAGTGTCACACATAAATGTTTGTGCTGAGGCATTTTGCGAGTAGAGAAAAAGAGAGCAGACTCGTCTATTTGCGACTCTGTCAAGTGTGAACTGTGATCTAATGGCAGGTGCTTACAACTTACTCCTTCTAATACTTTGCAAATATATAAATGTAAAGAGTATATCGAGTATTGCAGCTAATCTGATAAAATAGAAATAGGCCAGATCAGAAAATAACTCAACAGAAACTGCTGTGTGGCAGTTAACTCTTCAGCGCAAAGAAATTGTTGAAATGATTTGTGCACAAAAGGTTTCATTGTCCCAGGGAGCCTATCTTGGCAAAATTGAATCCAAGAATATTTTGAATCAAGAAAGTGTTTGTGTCTTGAAAGTCCACTAAAACCAAAAACAGAATTTCTTGCGTTACTAATATTGAAATTTGGTCCATTGTCAGAGTGTCAGAACATGCCTACTTTAAGAGATGTGGCAGGCACTTGAAAAAGTTGAAAAACATCTGCCTTACCTTGTCCCGAGAGACATCAGACGTTTCAGGAATACCTTTCGGCTGGGCTTGGACTCAGCTTCCACAAGTCAAAGATGTTCCTGTTTTGTCCCTTTCTTCCTTCCTGTTTCTTGTGTCCCTTGTTTGTATTTTTTATAGCTTTATTTCCAAATTTAGTCTTCAATGTTTTATTGTGTCATTTATTATCCTCGTGTTTCTCTATATGTCCTGTGTGTATTGTTACATTCTTGAGTTCTCTGTGTCTCTAGTGTTTCCTGTTTTATTTTGTAGTTCTTGTCCCGGGTGTTTCCCGTCTTGTCTTGCTTCCTCCCTTTGTATGATTTCCCTCCACTTTGATTGGCCTGATTGTCTTCACCTGATTAACCCTGTGTCTATTTAGGTTGCTTCTCATATCTCTTGTTTTACTTTATCCCGCTCCTGGATCCTCGCTTGAATCCTCGCTAATTTGACATATTTATTCATCCCTGAGGGAAATTGTAGTTACTATATTATTTAGAGACATGCTTCTCACACACATTGGTCCAAATCACACATACGCACAAACAGGACCTGTAGACATGGATTAATGGAGAGGCGCAGGGAGCTCAGCAGAGCGGTTGGGGGTTCTTCTCAAGTCTCTTGTTTTTTTTTATTTTGATATACTTTAATATTTCAGCAATGAGGATCGAGGAAACACAGATGACAAAAGACATTCTGGAGGAGACCTTACAAAACACATGATGATTTTCAGTTCATAAGGAAACAGATTTGCTGACAGCATGAAGGCCAATACAAGCCAGAAAAGTCCTCGCAGCCTGTTCTCAGAACATAGAGCAGCAATCCCGAACACGTAAGGGTGCATCAACTGGGATATCAAATTCCTGAACCTTGAGACTCAGCAGGAGAAGGAAGACAAACTGAAGAGGATGTCTCAGCGAACTGATGCAACTCCAGAGGAAGTCAAACGTCTAATGAAGTCGGCAGCGTAAACACGTCAATCTGAAATACCTCCTTGGAAGGGTGGCCATTTTGGTTTGACGAACTTGGCATGGCAGTCCCCTTTAAGGAACTCACCAGAATCTGTATCAAAGAAACCTTCAAAAGGAATGTAGATCTGGAGGGGAAACGGCTCCTGGATTACATGAATACTGTTTGTGTGAACAAAAGCCAAAAGTTCCTACTGCCGCTAACAAAGTAATTTGTTAATTATCATTACTAAAAAATATTTTTTTATTAAATTTTTAAGTGGATCACTTTTTTTTCCTTTTTAATTTGAAAAGGGATTATCAAAACCTTTATCTTCCGTTATTGTAAGATGGATCCCGACAACCTCATCAAAAGCATTGTGCCTGTCTCTGCCGCCTCAGGCGCTTTTATTGTGAAGAGATGCTTGACCTTACATGAATGAATTCCTGGAGTGTCCCTAGAGTGAAGACAGCAGTGGTATATAAAAAAACATTACCTTAAATAGCTATACATTTTTTATATGCAAGGGAAGGAGCCAGCATTTATTCTGATCACGCCTGAACATGCCAACAACACAGCCAGCAGGACTCACACTTCACACACTCAGGGTTCGCTTAAAGCGATGCTGAAAGCAGCTGAAGGAGTTAGAACTGATAAAAGTGATACAAATGTAGAAAGGAGCCGTACCTGGACTCCAAAAAGTGTAGGTTTGGATAGGGATACCTACGGAGCCCTGGAGGTGACATAGATGGGTTTTTTTTTTAGTATCGCACGTGCGACTTACTGTATCTCACTTGCACTCTGGCTCGAAGGATTGGAGGAATTGCCACTGACATAAATGGATGTAGGGAGTGGGGAGTATGAGTTAGGAGTCAGGCAATTTTGTTTACCTGTGCTTGAATGCAGTCTGGAGAAAGATCGTTGATCATTCATTGTAGTATTCATTGTTTTTCATGTTTGGCATGCATGTTCTTTTACCGCGGTTCTGCCAATAGCACTTTGTTCAATAGTCTGTTATTTAACTTGGCTTTGAGTTAAGCTTTTTTTACTTAAATGCTATTTCAACCGGTCTGAATGGTCTAGTGTGTTAATACAATATAACTAGCACATTTGCAGTATTTGGAGGTGTCTCCTATGAAGATAAAGTATCAAGTTGACTAAACGCTATTTCCGTACCTCTAGAGTGTGGAAATTGAACCAAATGGATTACAAATGGGAAAGGGTACATGTATGGTAATTACACGCAATGTTTTATTGATGAAATAAAAAGTTTGAAACACATTATACAGTGACAAACCCAGAGGTAGACACTCAGAAACAAGTCAACTCAAGGTCTTACAGTAATACATAGCTGCATGTTACAGGTGTGAAGTCACAGCGACTGAAGCAGCAGTTACTTTTCAAGGAAAGTACTTCAATAAATGAAATTACCATTACCCTTCATTGTTCCCATTTTCTTATATTTCCTTAAAAGCTGCTATAGGCAACATTCAGCAACAAAATGTCACGCTACACATTCACAAAACAATGGTTTATACATTTACTTACTGTATTCCTCACCTATACTGATCAGAACTTATTAAAGAATATATGTATGACAAATAGACTATTTTGAATGGACAATGTGTCACTCAGTAACAAAAAATACTACTACTGAATTCTTAGGAATCATGAGAACTCACACAGGTGAGAAACTGTACCTCTGCAACACTTGCAGGGAAAGATTCAGTCAGTTAAGAAAGTTGCAAAGGCATGTAAATCTTCATACAAGTTACAAGGTGTATGTAAAGAATTGAATGTTATATTATATACAGTGTTTCTAAAACTACAAAATGTTTACAAAAATGTTATTCAAATGATTCCAGGCAAGGTATGATTGGAGAGAGGGGCACGCCAGTATCCACTCCTCTCTCGACAGACATGGTGGGATAGGGACCCTCTCCCCACTTACACACAGACAGAGAGACACAACACAAAATACTACTCAAACAATTGGGGACAGATAACATCCCTCAGTGACATGTAGAAATCCAGTGCCTCTGATGTGTTGTTTGGAAAGCCTAACCCTGATTCTTCCATGGTGATGGTACAGACATCAAAAATGTCCTCATCACATGGGATGGTTGTTAGGAATTTGCAGGTCTGCTTGGCTGTAGCCAGGTCAATGGCATTAAAATGGACTACGTGGTCATCTGCACCCCACAAATGAGGTGCTGAAAACATGATGTTAGGTATCCCACTGGGAACAGTAGGGTTCCTAGATGGTCAGATGCGATGTGTGTTCCAGACATTTTGTATCTCATTTAACTCCTTCTGAAAAAATGCAGAGAGATGCAGGTTAAACATTACTCTTAAAGAGAGAGAGCGAGAGAGAAAGACACACACAGACAGAGAGAGAGAGAGACAGTGGAGGAGAACTAAACAGTATTTCACGTTATATTTTACATATGTGTACACATTACATGGATTACAGGTCAAAGTTTATTCTCAAATTATATTTTCTAAACAAATTCCCCTTGCTTGCAACTGCACAGGTGAGTATTTCAAGGTATAAGGGTATATAAGGGTATATGTAGCACACTTGAATGAACTACAGTGCGCTTGGAGTTGTATGATGTTTTACTTTTTTCTGCAAACATAAACATATAGCAGCATTGTAAATCATACGCTCCTCTCTGAGCTTCATCAGAACAACACAATGATTGACCTGCGCTGACCAAGAGCGACCCTTAACCACAAACTCCCTCTTGTGGTGAAACTCTGGAATTACATTGCCTAAATCTTTTCCTTTGAGCCACAATAATTAGTTGTAAATAATAAATAAACAAATATACAGGGGGGGGGGGGGATGTCCTTTTATGCCACTGTCCCACATATACATTTGGTTAACAAATATTGGAATTAATTAATTAATTTAACGTAATGCTAAAGACAAAGATACATACAGATATACACATGCGTAAGGACCCAGTTCTCTTGCAATCAGATAGATAGGTAGATCTACTTTACATATCCTAATGTAATATTCTTCTTCCTGTAAATGATACTGTATATTAGCTAATGGGATTCCAACTAAACAAAACAAACAAACAATAAAAGACAGGCTAGGATTAATACAGTAGGCTACATCAATCAATCAATCAATCAATCAATCATTCATTCATTCAATCAATATTATCAAGAATTGACATACCTGAATGATGTTCATGAAACAGAACTGTGACAGTGCTTTGTCCAGGAAATCCCCCCAAAAAAGACCTTGATCTTTGAGCTCTCCCAGTAGCTGGATCCAGTATTCAATGCCTTCCTTTCGCATGACACCCTATCAACTTTCAATTCGTTGTTTAGCAGTGCTTGCTCCTCCGATGTGGCTTCGTTCGGCTGCTCTGCTATCCAAACCATCTCGACGAATGAATACCTAAACAAAGGTGGAAAGTACAATTACTCAAGCACTGTAGTTAAGTATAATTATGAGGTGCTTTTATTTTACTTGAATATTTCATTTTTTTGAAAGGGTTTAAGTAGGCCTATTTCTTCCAGCATTGTACCTGGATATCACGAACAACGACGTTTTCTGTTCCTTGATCTGTGCGGACAATCCTTGGGCCACCTCCAACTTCTTACATGGCTTCAACAAAGTAGCCTCCAATTACATGGGGATTACTGCTTGTTTGGGCTGCTTTCAACCACATGATCTTTCTTGAAAATCCATCAATGCACCCATTAATACAGATGCCATAGGGTTTCAGCTTGTCATAGGAATCCATGTGCCAAATAAAATTAGGTCCTTAAGAAAAATACTGCCTCCTTCTTAGTCGTCGTCTCTGGCGCATTCTGCTACTCACAGGATCGAGCTCTGACAGGATCAATCTCACATCCTCTTTTCGTACCTTAAGTCCATGTCCCAGACACTTTCTGTACATCCACCGGTAACCATGATGTCTCCCAGTGCCTCTCAATTGCTCACTGATAAAATCAATTACTTCCTGCAAGTCCGAAAATTGTCGACGACAAAGTCTGTATTCTCCAAGGATTCTGATAAGATGCCTCTGGCTTAAAATGAAACCATATAAGGCTAAGTATTTCTTTATGACGCATACCTAAATTGAAGAAGAAAATGATGAGACTGTCTCGATCCATTACAATAGGCCTGCATTCACTGCTACTGCTTTTCTGTACTATCTGCGAGATAGTAAAGGAAGGAAAATTCCTCTTTACTCCTTAAAATTCCTCACTTATTATAACTCGCGCGTGCGAGATACAGTAACTCGCGCATGCGAGATAAAATAAAAAAATAAAAAAAACATTCATGTCACCTCCAGGGCTCCATAGATACCACCAGTCATTGGAAAAACAAAACAGGAAACACCTGGCTCTCTTTTAAAGAATTAAAATACCTGGTCATAGGGAATTGGAAACACACTTCTCTCCGTCACGGCATCAAGCCTTCATCAGGAAGAAACAGACGAAAAGGAACAGAAGTCATTTATAGTGGTCCTTTGGCGTTATGGCCGTGGCCTGCAGAAGGTGAGTACACCTGAACACTCCAGGAGATGGCGTTATTAGTGCCAATGTAAATATATCTATTACTACAAGATCAGAGTAATCCAGTGCACACTCGGCTTGTTCAGATGGTCTTAGCGCATATAAAACAACGAAGCGAACGATGCGTTTTCCATAGTCATACCTATGCCATATAACAAAGCTAAGCTAACTTTAAGCTAACTCTTTCAACTGCTCTCTTCAACTTCACACTTACCGGTGTGATATAACAGCCAATGAATGAAAATCAGGTGAAGGAGTTAGCTTAAAGTAATGCAGTTGACTGTTTGCCATCTAAGGCTTGTGACACTTGTAGTTTTAAATGTTTTACTGTCGACTTATTAACAACACAGACGTATGAAAACCTTGATGTCTCTAACTTGTAGTTAACACCACTCAAATCAAATAACCTTAACACATGTCGGTGAGTGAAGAGGTAGGAGCTCATTAGCAACCACTTTTCATTGGCATATTGAAATAAAAGTTGTTTTCCATGTGTCTGAATCTATATTAATGTATAAAGTTCACTCAAGGCTGTTGCATTATATATTTACAGTATATGTTCTTCTGAGCATGGGCTTCGTCCTCTCAGTTTAAACAAAGTCCAGCTGAAGACAGAAGGAACTGCCCTTCAAAGAAACACATCAATCTTTTTCTTCATCAAAACAATTCTATTGGCAAGCGACTCAGGGGAATCCAGGGCAATATAGCAGACGATAGTCAACATCTCATACCGTGGCTGTCCTTTGGCTATCTTTTTTTGTTGCTGTTTTGTTTGTTTTTCATTTTTCTTCTTTAATGACGAATACTCAAACCTCAGGTGTGTAGTATCTCAACCTGTGTGGCTTTGTTGTCCTGACTGTGTCATGACTTTGAAGTCATATTCTGCATTGCAAGATGCAGATTTCCCCTTTTTATTATATTTTTAAATCTGCCCATTGGTGTCCAATGTCTTCATTGAAAGAAAAAGAGCGTTATAAAGGCATTAAAAGAAAGAAATCCTACCTGTGCCATCTTTCCATAAATCCTTGACTCGTTTGAAATACCAGTTACTCTTTCAATTATTCTCAACTAGAAATATCTCTCCAAAGAGGTGACAACACTGACAAAGCTAGTGTTACATCTATCAGCTTGGAAATAATTTGGTGTCAGTCACTTTTTATTTGTTGCATATCGAGGATAGCGCTGGCAGGATTGATTCAGGGTGACACATATTTGGTGGGGGAATACGAAGAGAGGAAATGAGAAAAGGGTTGTGATTTACCATGCAGCGATCCCTTTATTCTGTCCTTCAACTTAATTGTAGGAGCCCAGCCAGCGCCTTAAGACAACCCGTCACGTCGTTACCAACGACAACAAAGACTTTTCCATGTTGTTTCATTAAGAAATCTTAAGGTATCCATGTGTTTCCCCTAATAAACAAATACAGCTTTGGTTGAATTCGACACAATGGCAGCTGGTGTGCACAGCTATTCACGACTTTGGGTCCTGGGATCTGAAGCTGTAGAGGAGTCGTAGATGGAACGTTTATCAAGCTGAGTTGGAACTTGTGTTGTGATATTCAGCACTGACCAGGACCAGACAAGCGCTGACACATCACTCCTCCCACTCTTCAATACAAACTGCAGACATGTATGCACAATGTAGGCCTCATATGTGCACATGCACACTTGTAAGGCACCTACACACACCCTTTTCCCCCATAAATACACCATACCATTCCTCACTCTAATCATTCTTTTTTTCCTTCTCCGTTTATCTCTATCTGACTCTGACTGCCGCTAATGCAGGGACTGCTGTGTTAACAGCAGATAAATGACACCGCTCATAGTCTAGATTACATTAGATCTCCAATCAAGTGGTAATGGGTGTTGTCATGGCAACCCTATCCAATAAGCAGGGGGAGGGCCAGAGGGGTGGAAATGATCAAGGTTGAATACTGTGTAAAATAGAATCTATCTTTTTGGTCCACTAAAAGGTGGAAATTTGCCTGAGTCTGTCCAGATACATAACAGAGCATGAAAACATTCAGGCAGTCAGTAACACAGACAAATAGTTCATATCATGGTTTAGATCTCATCAGTCATGGTGTAAGATTGAGGACATTTGTTGCACTCAGGATAAATGACTTCTTAAATACATGTTAAGTTGCCAGATGGACTCTACAGTAGGGCTGGAAATCTTTGAGTGTCTCACGATCCGATTTTGATTCTTGGGGTCACGATTTGATTCAGTATCGATTTTCGATTCAAAACGATCCTGTATTCATTGATCCCTGGATTCAAAGTCTGTTTATGAATAAGTACATACTTCAGGATTTACTCCAGTCATCTGTGAGACTGGCTGAATTTCTTGTTCCTCTATTTGACATTCTACAGCGTTAAAGAGCTAGCCTTAGCAGTTAGCAGGGAGTGACTGAAAAAGACATTTTGGGAAGTTATGAATCGAATTTAAACCTTAGAAGAGAAGACTTTAAATTTTTACATGAATCGATTTTTCTTCTAGCTCTCCTCTATAGCGCCTCCCCGAGCTCAGAGGCTCAAACTGACAGAAGAGAGGATGTGTATTATCTGCTGGGATACTCCTCACTTTCTTCCTTGTCCTATGAGTAAATAATTGAGAAAGAGGTGTTTGTGGCCACTATTTGGCCTGCTGTTGACACAATTTTAGAGAGTTTATTCTTAAATCTACAGTTCAAGTGGCCGTACCAGACAGGAAGATATGAAAGTAAAGGCACACTCAACAATAGATCTGTACACCACTTCTTAAATTTGCTGACTGACACCAAGGCCACTGAGTTTTCTAAGGAGATAAAAGTCGCCGTGAGCACTGTAACTCTTACTTGGTGTGGCATCTTTGAGTGTCTGAGGCTGTGGCTCAGTCGGTAGAGTCGGTCGTCTCTCAACTGGAAGGTTGGGGTTGATTCCTCCTTCTCATGTGCAGCTGATGTAATGTGGAGGGGAAGTGTGATTTTTTGTTGAAACAAGGAATGCATCTGTAATACAAATGAGAAGTCTTTCTCTCGATTTCCAAATGTGTGGTGTGATTTAATAGAAGTGATGACAATAAGGTTAACATGAAATAACCTATTTAGGATGAGTATATTTCCTTGTATTGCCCTCTAAGGACAAGTCCACACGTAGCTGAACTGAGGTTTTCCTTTATTTCAAAAAAATGATCCCGTCCACACATTCTCAGTTCTCAAAAACATCTTTGTCCACATGAAAACGCAAAACACACTGTTACGACTGTCATGAGCGTGCCAAGTCAAAAACGATGTCCTAGACATGCTTTAATGTTCTCCTCATAGGAGAACATTAAAGCGTGTCATTGCTAAAAACCATAAAACATTGCAGAATTTCCTTTGCAATGACCATTTAATTTATAAAGTAGTCCATTCAGGCGCCCCTGCTTGTCAACATAGTAGGAGCAATATTTGGTTAAGTCTTCTATCGCACTAATCTGACATAAACAGAGGAGAAACCGGCGCACAGTGTGACATTACAAGCCCCAACACTCAGTTATCCCCGTCTACACATTAACACCTCTAACGGAGTTTCTGAAAATCTTCAACCCACCAACATTTAATTGTGTTTGCATAGGCAACAGTAAATTGACAGTAAACACAGTCAACTTTCTTTTTAAACTTTGAATAACTTAAACATTTAAATTCTTGATTAAAAGAAAATACATATGCATTATGCAGCAACAGTCAATTGACAGTACATAAAAACTTTCAATAACTTAAACTTAATAGATTTCTTTTCATATTTTCCTCACTTATTCCCCGGCATTGTCACTCTGTCGCTCTGTCAGGTTTAGTTGTGCGTGGGGGTGTGTAAAATATCCTTTAATATATGTACAGAAATATCAAAGAACTAACTTGAACTTACAAACAAAGCTTTCCTGCGGGTCAACACAGCCAGATTCAACTACTGGCTCATGACTACTAACCTAGTCATGTGATATAGTACAACCAATGAAAAGCAAGCACAATGAAGCTGCAATCCCTTACTCTACCACTAGTCAGTGCTTAACTCCTTTCATGTACAAGTTCCATTACAGTAGTGGTTCGTACAGGGAGCAAAGCAAGTCCAAATGAGCAACTCCACTTTAGAAAACAAGCCCAAAAACCTGCAACCCGTGACTGACCATATTCACAGAAAAACAAGCCCAAAGTCGCTTATAACAAGCGGAGTTGGCAACACTGAGGTGTGGCAATGTGGAGCAGGAGGGTGTGGCAGACCGGCAACACAGATATGGTGAGGGAGGGCAAAACAAAACCACAACCAAGTCAGGACGTAACAGTCATCAAGAAAACACTAGGTTGGAAAATGTTTTACTTCAAATGTCAGTTCACAGAGTTAGTTTTCTTGTAACTCTCTGAACTCATCTCCTCTGCTTTTGTTATTGTTAAAAAAGCAAATGCTTCATATTTAGATGTGGGTCAGAGAGCTTAAGTCATGTTTTTGTATTCTGTAAAGCGCTTTCCTATTTATCCAATATGCAAAAAGCAAATTTCATATTTCTTTGACAAACACCATTTTCAGACCGTTTGAGACCTTGACATTAACTTTGCTATTTGCACACAACAACAACAACAACAACAAACGCTGGCTTCTTTGAAAGATGGGAGAAACTGCTTATGACTCTAAAACACAGGGCCGCGGATATACAGTGCTGTCACCGACATCAGATGTGTCAAACTAAACTCCAGTGCAGCACTGAATTCATGGTTTTTTTTCTTTATATTCCTTTTTGCCGACAAGAGACAACAATTCATCTTGTATCTCACGCTTACCCTCTAAACCCCTCCCACACACTTGCAGATCTCTTGTTGTCTCATTCTACAACAGTAGTGAGGGAAATATCACCTCAGGTCTCACCTTTCAACTGTAAAAAAAAAAAAAAGAAAGTCTTCAAAACATCGACAGAAGCTCTAAACATTTTGCCCCTTTCCCCTGTAAATATTTGTCTTTGTTCAGGAGAGGAATCTTGGAGGCATCCGTTGCGGCGCCGGAGGGGAAACAAGCAAAACCTTGTGTTGTGCCCGTCTCCCCCCCACTCGGAAAGCATAGATTCTTACATGTTGCACTTGTTTTATATGCTTTTGTGCTTCAGGAGCAAACATAACTTTGAAAAAGAAGGATATGGAAGTTGAAAAAAATATATATCAGAATAAATGTGGCAACATTTTTTTTGAGTGTAACAAATGATTGAAATCTTATCTGGTTCAATGTCATGAGGACGTTTACAGTGTTCTGAATATGCTGTCACACAGATAATGGAATCTGATTTCAAAGAGGTTTTGAATGCACTCCAGTGCATCACAGTCACTGTGATAGAATGCTGTTGGTGAGAATACACCGTGTCCAATATCTTCAGTCAGCCAACAGAGAGCATCAAATAAACCTGGGGAGTGAACACAATGTCCACAGAGCTGCTCAGCTGTCCAGATAAAGAAGCATTGTGCAGTGTTTGTGTGTGTGTGTGTGTGTGTGTGTATGTACAGCTGCCAGCATTACTTTGAATTAAGTTTGTGTGCATGTGTCTGTAGATGTCTTTTAAGATTTTGCCAATGCAACTGAAGAAAACTTTAAGCTAACTTAAATAAGCAATGATTATATAGCAAATATATTGAAATTAAGGTAAACAGGCTAATTAAACAGCCATGCCCAGAGCGGTATACCATGAAGCAAGTTCAACATACCCAGGCTTTCTTTGAGTACGCTGGTTCGATAAAGCCGAAAGCTGCGCTTAAGAGATATCGGGCACCAAGAAGCTGGTTCTGAACTCTCTCTGTTAACTTCGGCTTTCTGCTTCAGGCTGTGTGTGTGTGTGTGCCCACAGAGAAGAGGGAATGCGTATCTTAAGACGCTTCTTCTGCACTAAATGGACGATCACCAGTTTTTGTGCTTTTTGTCCGACTGAAACAATCTGAAGTGATGATGAATACACAAAATGAATTGCGCCAAAACATGACTGCTGCTTCACATAAGCAGAGGGACACTGCAGGAAATAGCTGAATTCATTTGTAAATTTAAGTGGCTCATAAGTTGGGTTTGTTAATCAAGATGGTGGCTTCCCAGCCATTGGACGTACGACCAGGCAAGAAGGCCCGCCCCCTTACTAACTTGACAGCCATGCCAAACAACCTATCAGGGACAGTGTTGCCGTAACACTATGTCCTCATAATTCTCTTGCTGGGAAGATCTGCTGAAATTGAAAGTGTGAATTTGACATGAAACAAACTGGTAGAAACAGGGTTGTATCAGAATGCAGTATGTTACTGTAACTGCACGACTTGGTTCTGTGGTATTACAAAGATAATACTATGATTGATTCCAAAAGTACAGATGAACATATTCCTTCAGCTGAAGGCAAGTTGACCTATATAGCACATTTCAGCAACAAGGCAATTCAAAATGCTTCACACAAGACAAAGAATCATGACAAAGGGGGGGGGAAGAGCTATATGGAATGAATATTGAACTCACAGCAAATGGATGGTATATCTGATTTTTCAGATATCTGATTCCCTGGAATTTATTTTGTGTAGATATCCATCATTTCCATTTGGGAAAATTACATTTTGTATATTGTTAACCTCATAGCACATTACCTAAGTCATTTTTGGGCCACATTGTGATATCTGCCTTACTCTACTCTCCTAACACTGCTGATTCACCGTGCATTATTGACTAAGTCCTCAGCCTACCAGAATGCTTTTTACATTCCAAGATCACGTTCTGCCTAAGTCATCGCTTTGACTTAGGCGCTACATACGAAGATGGCGGCCGCCTTGAAAAGCAGGGCTCAGCTGACCACAAGTGAAGCATTAGCTCTTCTCTTTGATTCATCTGGTAAGCTAGTTCATATTTCTTCAACTTTCTTTAGAGTAAATGTACTTTCAGTCAATCATTGGAATTATGAACTGCAGAGGTGTGGACTCCAGTCACATGTGTTTTTCCTTCTTTTCTGAAAACCTTCAAATATGACTTAGGCAATTATGCTATGAGGCTAACAATATGAGAAATAACAGTTGTAGATAGGAAGACTAGCATTATAGATATCTGCAGTGTCGTGATGTCAGATCAAGAATTTGGGCATGATATCAGATCCCGATGTTGGGCATTAAGTCAGATCCTGATGTTGGACGTGACGTCAAAACCTAATGTACATTACTCCTTTCTGTAAGACAGCAAGCTAACTAGCGAACCACCGTCAGCTAACGTTACTCTGAGAAGAGGTAAAAGGTCGGCATCAGAGTCTCACTAGATTGAAGACACTGACTGCAGTATGCAAAATACTCAAGTCAACCACGTTAAAATTGTGTCATCGACGGGTTCGTATTAAATTTTAACTGATCGAAGGAGCTAAAACGGGTGTCAAACTCAAATACACAGTGGGCCGAAATTAAAAACTAGGCCCAAGTCGAGTGCCGGACATATTCAATATTTATTATATTTTTTCATATGTAAACATTAACTTAAGTTTTATTTTAACATATTGAATCTGGAACCAGTATGCCTAAAGCTTAGGCATATTAGTTATTGCCTGTAAACAAAGATCAAATTTCAAAATAAAAGAAACATCAGTGGCAGCTATTTGCAGCTTTTCCACAGTCATTTCCAATGAAAACACTTTTTTGTACAGGCCAAAAACAGCCAAAAACAAATTTCCTTCAATGAAAATCCAAACATAGCTACAACTATTAACAGTCCATGCCTTGCAGTAGCAAGAGAAAAGTGCAAAAAGGAAACTTAGGCTACATTAAAACTCAGTTTACTTCAATCTGATGTGCTCTATAATGCCTGAGCTAAGTACTTCACATCTCATCTTAGAAGTTCATCAATGTTTGGGGTCAGGGTCTGAGCTGAGGAAGTCCTCAGGATTGAGTGGAGATGTTCATCAGTAAGACAACTTCTGTGTGATGTTTTATTCATCTTTATCAAACAAAAAAGTTTTTCACGCAGGTAGGCTATGTGCTGCCAAAGAGAGAGCATTTGAGCAGCTTGGGCATTGTGTCAGGGATGAAACGTGGAAACTGTGCAGCGCCCACAAAGACATACTTTGCCTTGAGTGTGTCACTGCATTGTAGTTCGATCAGCTCCATTTGGAGGTTGGTTTGTGTGTTTTCCACTCCAACTGAAAACGGAATTCTGAGCAGTTCAAACCTGCTCTTTTGGGAGTTTTTTCAGCAAATAGTGCACTTAAGAACACGGAGACCTCTTTCATAGTTTGGCAGCACAGGGAATGGCCCAAGTTTTCTTGAAAGCATCTGCGTCTCCCACAGGCACAGCTTGGTTTTAAATGCCTTCACTGATCACATGGTCCCGCCGCTGAAGCTGCAGATTGAGCGCATTGAGATGGCTCGTAATGTCACACAGAAACGCCTGCAGACCGCCACTGCGAGGTTTAAAAAAAACAAGCATTTTAAAAAGTTATTTTCTTCTCCTCTTGAGGACAGACTTGACAAACATTTCTAACAAATCTGCATTATGGTGTTGTTGTTTCTGCAAACTTCTCTTCGTCTCCTCTTTCTGACTCTGTCTTCTTCTTCACCATCTCCAATTACAGGAATCTGTAAGCTTGTTTTATTGACATTACGGGACTTCTGGGCAGAAACTGTGCTGCTGGTAACCTACTGTTGTGAAAAACGTTATACCTTTTGGCAGCTTTTTCCTCCTGCTTCATCCTTTTTTTTTTTGCTCTGCACTTCATACTGTCTTGTTTCTATCTTCTGTCTCTTTCTCTCTCTGTCAACTGTTTTTGCCGCATCAATCAATTTCCTCAACCTGACTTTTGAAAACACATCTGTTTCAAAATACAAAATTGAAAAACTAAAGTTGTGGTTTTTTTTTTGGACATGACCATTGACTGAATCAACCGTGTCAACTCAGTAAACAGGGATGTGCCAAGTCAAATGCAGCCAGCAAGAAGCATGTTTGTAGCTAATTTATTTTTACAAATGCTAATTGGAACACTATTGTTGTTGTTTCCTGATTAAACTAGAGAAATAGTTTGTGACAGTTTGCATTTCATATAAAGGGTGTTAATTAAACAAGCTGAGGGTTTGACATACATTTGTACCACCCTCCTACACAATCACACACACATGCATGGACACACTGACATAAAGTGGCATTCACAGCACATATTGTGTTGTTTTATCTTATTAAACCTCTACTTAATTCTATTTTTTGTTTATTTGTTTGTCACAAAGTAAAAATGTTATTTATGTTAAATAACTGTGTTAGTTAGGACTGGTCATATTTTCACTAACAATAGAATTTAAACAGAGGCGCTGCTTGTCAACAGGCAACTTGTCAACAGGGCCCCAAAGCAGCGACCGAAAATGTGCAAATTTTGCAATGACGGTAGGAGACCTCCCTAAGGGGTTCCCATCTGATAGAACTCACTCTTGTTGCCCAGGCTGGTTGGAGGGTTGATTTTTGCCTAGGACCCCAACAGACTTTAGAATCGCCACTGAATTTAAGTCACAATAAATTTTGTCTGCCGCTTGCACTTAGCGCTCAGTGATTAAGTATATGCTGCGTTCCAATTTGAGAACTCCTTTGTACAAGCGCGAGGGGACAAAGGTTGGAGGTGTGTCGCTGTAGGAGAACGGATTCAGGATTCAGAATGGCGGAGGTGTCGCCAAACAGCAGTGTGTTTTGGTTTCTGGTGCTTATTTACAATGGATTAATCGTCTGCTTTGTTGTACAAGCATCTACCTGAAAAATTCTACATTTCAAATCGACAACTTCCCTAAATTATTTTGAAATCTAGCTTAACTTCCTGTAATTGGTCACTTCACCTTGCATGTGCCAATGCTAGAATCAAACCTAGATGGTCATATTTAGTCACAAACCAAGATGCCATACATGACAAGTACAGAGTGTGAAAATATTTAAACAAGATATTGCAGGAATAACACGAGGAGACCTAAGTGTTTATGATTGGGCCCAGTTTAACTCGGGCTGTCTGTTCTCTGACCTTTCTACCTGCAGACGTGTTAGAACATTTATTATTATTTATTTTTCCACAAGTTTCCATTAAAGCATCTGTGTATGTATACCAATTAGTGTTAATATGATGGATGCATGCTTCCTCATGGCCACCCAACTCATCAAATGTGACATGAACAGAGTTCATAATTATAGGTGTCTTTAAATACCTGCCCACCTTTTTACTTTACAAAAATGTCACCATAAGCCCAGCCTCTTTCTCTCAATGGAAGAGAATAATACCTCCTTGATAATTACGACTTCATGAAATACAAAACTGTCTACACTTTTATGTGACTGACAGGTAGTCAAAACATAGGAAGAGCTTCCTGAAATGTATTCTGGCCTAACAGTACAATGTTGCCCTCTAATTGGCAATTTACCACCTGCTCAGTAGGCCCCATTGCTTCCTCAGTGTCCGTGGATGTATGAGCAGTGGTGTTTTTCAACTTACAGATTCATTTCTTAAAAGCCCGCCTTTAGAAAAGTGTCAGGCTTGCAAATAAAGGGATGTGATTTAAGGGGGTAAAGTGCTCGTCTTGGAAGTATTCTGAAATGGCGCTCAGGAAGCAAGAGAGAGAGAGAGAAAGGACGAGAGCATTAAACTGGAGTGAAATAAATTTGCTTAGCAGGTACTTCTGTTGGAGTCGCCTCCACTGAAAGAGGATATCAGTCTTACGGGCTCTGCACCGCCATTTCATCTAAATCCCCCTCTGAGTCTTTTTCATGAGCTTGGGAATCTGTCATTCACAGGCCATTCATTTTGAACCCACTCGCCATTAATGGACTATAAATATTCTAATATGTACAGTTTGTACATTCTGTCGATTCTGACTCCTCTGTAGCCAAAACTCACCATGAAATAAAGCTGAAACATTCAACTGATTAGTTTAATCAACAGAAAATACATTATCAGTAATATTTTAAACAGAAATCCAAAAGATTTACTCTTCGCAGCCCACTTAGATTGATGGACATTTTTTATGATTTAATGACGTCTTATACACCCAACTGGGAATCCATTGATTGAGAATATTACTTTATCATTAATTAAAACTCTTGTGATACTCGACCCCTAAAGTCAACTCCAATTTGGTAGAGCTGGAGTCTTATTTTCAGAGTTATGTGCATCATTTCTGTTGGTATTAAAATAATTTTGCCAACCTAATTGGAAGTGCTCCCTGACACAGAACTAAAAAATGTGAGATCAAAATTTGAAAGGAATAAATGGTAAATAGTAAATGGATTTGAGCTTATATAGCGCTTTGAGTAGTCAGAAGACTAGAAAAGCGTTTTTTTTTTACACCACATGTCACATCTACCCATTCACACACTGATGGTAGTGGTTGCTATGTTGTGAGACCATCAGAAGTAACTAATCCCATTTATACGCTGATGAAGCAGCAGGAGCAATTCTGGGTTAAGGCCCTGACACACCAAGGAGACCGTCGGCCGTCGGTGAACGGTCGTTGCCCTAGTTTTTGCAGTGTGTACGGACAACCAGTTTTGGTTGTTTTGGCCGATTCCACATGTTGAATCGGTGTGAGCCGTCGTGGTTGGGGGGGTAGGAATCGCTCTGATTGGCTGTTCAGATAAGCTAAACAGGAGAACCAGTGCACAATAAGAAATACGGAAGTGCCTCTTCTATTCTTGTTCCACTAATAAAAGACAACGCCAGCGCCATGTTCAACTTTTTATCAGACATTATTCTCCATTAGAAGTTCCTATATTACGAGTGTTGAGCGACAGTGGCGAGAAAATTGGCTTCTTGTATCACAACAAAGGTTTATTTATCCACGTTCTTCCTCGTCCTCTCCCGGTTTCCCCTTTTTGGAATGACGATTACAGACTACCGCCACCTGCTGGCACGGAGAGTTATTGCCTCTCACGCATGTGCAGAACGTACATGGTGGTTGGCTGTCGGCTGTAGTCTTTGCGGTGTGTTCTAGTGCAACTTTTTGGCCAAGACAAAAGGCGTCATGCGCCACTAGTTTTTTGCCGTCTGCTTGGTGTGTCAGGGCCTGTAAGTGTCTTGCCCAGGGACAAATCTGACATGTAGCTGCAGGAACTGGGGATTGAACCCTCGACTTTCCGGTTGGGAGATGAAGACTCTACCAACTGAGCCACAGCCGCCTTTTGACTTATATCTTTGATTTCAACCATGTTATTCACCATTAAATTATGCTGTCGCTTAAAATCAAGTGGCTGGTAAGGAAAATAAAGTGTCTGGTATCAGCCACAGTGGCAGATTGACAATAAGTTTAAAACCCAGGTCTACACATTCGACAAACCTTGGGAAAAAACACAATATCCTACATTGAAAGTCTGATTCAGCAACTTCCGGTCCATTTGTGGTTGTTTATAAGCATTCCAAAAACTTTTTCAAAGTCTGCTTTAATTAAACGGAGGGGTGATGTCAAAGTGGCGCTGGAAACACACTGCAATATCCCCACTAAATTCTCTGTAATGGCGAGGTGAGTCAGCCGCCTTAATTAGTTTAGTGTTTCTTCTTCCTCTCTAGCGGAGTCATTAATGTCGACACGAACATTTTTCTTTCATTTGAACGGGTAAATAATGAAAGCCGAGTGACAGTTGGGGGGTTGAGCTAGTCACAACTTTTTAAAAGCAGCAGGAAGGCAGCAATTAACCCGATCTGACAACCCCGGAGGGACACACAAACACTCTCAGGCATACACAACACACATTTAATACATTCAAACATTCCAACATACTGTCCTCAAACTTTAGACGAGCATTTCTCTTCAATACTCAAAGTATGAATATGCATGTTGTCATTCCTGGTTCACTTTCTTCTGATGTGTTTAAATAAAAGAAATCACATACACACTAAATCTATCATGACTTAATTTCAATACTCATTGAGGTGCCATCAAGACCTTGTTCTTGACTTTTCATCAAGGTTACCAACCTCAACACTCAGACCATCCCATCAGAGGATTCGATGGTCCATTGTTCAATTAGAAAATGAAAGCTGTGATTGTCTGCACCTCCGTAAAGTTAGCCGTGATAATTAATTGTAGAGAGTAAAAAAAAAAAAAAACACTCATCAGGGAGATGAACCATTAGAGAGTCAGGTAAACAAACCTTTATCTATTACGGGTGAGCGGCTGATAAGAATTGATGAGAAAAGTTTGATTTTCAGGGAGAAAAAAAGAACGTAATTGGTAAAACTTTTTTCACTCACATCATTTAGAAATGAGAAAGCATCTGGCCTAAGGTTGGTATCTGAATGAATCACCATAATCAAGATTGAATCACATTAATAAAAGTGTTATCTTTGGGATTCTTTTGTTGATGACTGAATGATTGTGTGCACAATGCAAATAAATCATCAGCCAGAGAAAACTAGAATTCTACAGGTGTTATAATTGCCTGATGTTTATTGTCTTGATCATACGTGGACATTAATACACTGGTGCCAAGATTAATATACTTTTCTGGCAAAAAATGTAAGCTTCAATCCCAAAATATTTGAGTGATATCTCACTTTGAAGATGCTTCTTGTTGCAATTATCAAGACAGTATGGACACAATTTAAATCAAAGCTGTGTTTTATCATAGCAGTTATTGTTGGTGACAGGATCCACCTGTGTTCACTGGAATTAATTTGCCTACACACGTACAGATTTTCTTAAAGCATTGCTTGCATTTTATTAAGATATTTTTTTTAATTTTAGCTCCTCAAAGTTAGCGTCCCTGTTAACTTTCACACTCTCAAATCTGTATCACAGCTGTATTACTAAATGGTACTTGCTTTAAAGGGCACCTTTGGCAGTACTCGGGAGGTGACCTGGCACCTGTCCAGCAACCAGACCAACTTCCTTACTTTGGTCTGCACCAGAACTTGAATTGGTGACTCTCCATTTCCCAATCCCAAGTCCCTACAGACTGAGCTACTTCTGTCCATCAGTCCAGATTGCAAGTTAAATCACCAATCTAAATTTCCCATAAGATTTCATAAAAGCAGCTATTCCTAACAACCAACTACTTTCTCACATGACAGTGAGCTAGCAAATCACATTTTTCCTGTTACGTTGTTAAACACCATCAAGAACTAAAGTAAGCTTCGAAGTGAATGCTATAGCTAAAGTTACTTCACAAGTTACCCAAATATGGTGCAATGTCCCTCCAGATTTTTCATACTCACTACCCTTTCATTCGTCCATTAAACTTGGGACTGGTGGAATAAAACAATGGAAAAAGCTAGCTCCATCTATGGTGACAAACAGCAGTGCTTCAACATACATTCAAATTTCTCACCATTAGAATGACTTTGAAAGAAGAGGAACTGTTGCTCCTGATGAGTCTCCGGAACCCCCTGCCGTAACCTGTGGTTGACGGCTTTGTTCATTAATATTTACAGTCTATGGTCATACGATGAAAAAACCTTAGAGAATAAATTACTGAATGTGACTGAAATAAATAGCTTTTGGAGAAAAAAAATTCCATTAAAATCTTTAAGACTAAAAAAGTAATCTTTCATCAGCTATCTAAAATATAAACACCTTAGTATTTGCCAGTGTTAACTAGGGATACAATGATTAATGTCAAATATATCTACATACCAGCTCTGTTACTACTGCTGCTACCTTCAGTATCATCAGTGTATCTCACAGCTTAAGGTCATCCCTTACTTGCCTGGGTCCTCCAACATTCATTATTCATTAGGGATTTAGCATAATGCTAAGACTTGTGTGTGAGACTATTGCTTAACACATGCAAATGAGAAACCAGTGTAGTAAAATTCAATCGTTCTGCTCTGTAGCACTGCCATGATGAGCAATTATCACATGCAGGGTAATTCCTAACACTTTTTTTTTCTTTCTAGGGTCTTGTATGCATTCAAATACAAGTAATACAGTGAAGTGATAGTATATTTCTACTTAATATACAGCCAGAGCTCATTACTTACCTTGCTTTTCCCACTCTCTTTCATCAATTCTTTGTCAATTTATGCTTTTTAGTGTCAACAAAATATATGTTGGTGAAAATAAAACAGAAGGAAAGAAAGAGGCCAAAAAGAAAGTTGAGTGAGTGAGTGATGGGTGGCAGAGCCAGAGGGAGGACAAAACTGAGCAACGAGGGAGGAAAAATGGAGGAGTAGATGGAGTCTGCCTGATTGGAAAATGGATCGGTGACAAAACGCCACAGCTTGGAGCTAAGATTAGGATTCCATCTGTCTTGAATGAAATATTCAAATATACGCTGGCAAGGCGAGGCATATTACTAAATGGATGGATGTGCAGAATATGTGAAACAATGACAGGCTCTTTACATCCAGACGGGTCAGCGCTCGCACAGACTGTTGTTTAGCGAGAAGTTGGAGAAGCTTGTCTGCTCCCCAGGCGTATATGCTGTTGCATTTGTGAAGAGATGGATGGGGAGGGATTAATATGTTGAAAGCAGTGTTTCTGCAAACAGGAGGACACAGCGATTGTACATTGATCATTCAGAATCAGTCTAGTACTTTTTGGCACGCTTTTTAAGACAACTTATTATATAGGAAAAAAAAATTAAATGGCCTTTTTTGTAGATCCATGACTTATAAGGTGTAGGATACACCAAAAGATGGATCACTAGACTGGTGTCAGTGTCCAATAGTCAAGCCAAAAGTCTACACTGATATAGTTATGTGTACATTTTGGCATCTAAGGTCTGAAATTTACATGGCATTATAACATGACCTTTTCTAAACCTTACCAAGAATTGAATTTTTTGCTTTGATAAAACTGAAAAACCGAACAAGTCAATATGTAAAGGTGATGTAACTTTACTTTTTATGTTTAGTATGCCTGTTGCGGCTACTCTCCAACGTTAATACAATTGGTCACTCGCCATCAATCTACTCTATTGAATGGTTTTAGGGAGTGAAGATATGTTGGACTAGGAATTTGGCAGCTTTAGAGTGATTAAAGGGAAAGTTTGGATTTGTTGTAGTTGGTAGGTATGAGGTACTCGTCAATAGAAAGTGTATTAGCAACAGGAGATGCAATATTTCTACTTTTCCTGAAGTAAAGACTGAGCTCCTTGTCATCCCAGCCAGTCCCTCTACGCAACCACAGATCAATATCCAGCTTGGTATAACAAAAACTAATGTCCACAAAGTCTGCAGGAACCTGGGTGTCATGATTGATGACCAGCAAGCATGTGAGGTTCAAGTGGCTTCGATTGCCCGGCCATGTCGATTTGCCCTGTACAACATCTGAAAGATCAGACCTTACCTGTCAGAGTATGCTACACAGCTCCTGGTACAGGCTCTTGTGATATCACGCATTGACTATTGCAACTCCCTACTGGCAGGTCTTCCTATATGCACTATTAAACCCCTACATATGATCCAAAACACAGCAGCAACGACTGGTCTTCAACCTTCCTAAAAGAGCACATGTGACTCTGATGTTCATCTCCCTACACTGGCTCCCAGTTGCTGCTTGCATCAAATTTTAAACCCTTGCTGCTCATTTACAAAACAGTGACAAAAACGGCTCCTACTGTCCTTAATCCAGGTCTACAGAGTCCCTTTGCACCTTTAAGAAAAAGCTAAAGTCCCAGATCTTTCATGAACACCTACAAACTTAGGTTTTTATGCTGATTAGAACTCTTTAGAACAGCTGTCGATGTTGTGCTTTGCCTCTGTGCTCTGCCTGTCAGTGCCTTTGTCCGATCGGATTTAAAGCTGTTCGTTTACACTTACTGACTTGTTTTCTCCGCTCTAGATCCTTGTTTGTGTTTTTTATACTCTCTGATGTAAGTTGCTTTGGATAAAAGAATCTGCTAAATTAATTGTAGAATTGTAGTAAAAAATATACTTGATTATCTGAATACATTTCTCAATGGGATGTCATTCTTTATAAATGAGTTGCTCTTTTAACACAAGTTCTGCTGGACATCACTGCAAAAAAAGTCAAAGTTAAGTCCTAGAATAATGCATTTCTTGGAGCACATTTACACAGCTGGAATGTAGTTACTACTGTCTTAATGATTCCAACTCTTTCCAAATGCTGAGTATCTAGAAGAGACTTGTGAATCTCCAGCTGAAGATCTATTAAAGCTCTCATTAATAATTTCTACTGGAGCCTTCATAACTCTTGACATGTAGGGGAAAAATGTTAGAAAAAGCCAACCACACTCCTTGCTGACTCACCCATGTGCCAGTTTATCATACCATCTCTGTTTGGCAAAATATGACAAGTCATTGTGATGAACATTTCCTTCAGGATTAAAACACAGTCGACCTTTGCAGTTATTACAAATCACAGGGGGGACTCAGAGTACAAAAGCCCGGCGTGAATGGAACTTTTGACTGTCAAAATTGAAGGCCAACTCTTACAAAGAATTTCTCAGTCTCAGCATTAGAGTAATTGTACAAGACATCACTGCCAGCGCCCAGGAGACTGTTCAGTGGCTCACCTCTGACACCCCTGTGGAGTACGTTGGTTAATTTTCTTATGAGGGGAAAGGGGGGGAGGAAGGTGGTGTGAGTTGGGTGAGGATGTGAGTGCTAGTTAATTTCTGTTGATAGAAAAATGTAGGAAAAAGTCAAGTTCATGCTGTTTTATTGTTGTTTTTGAAAATACTCGACTGCCCAACATCATGCGCGCTAAAGGTGGATTCTGCGATTTTCATGCTTCATACTAATTTAGGTGTGACCTTCAAATAAAGAGCAAAAGTCCAAAACAAACAAGACAATCAAGAATGTCAGGTATGTTGTAAGAGATGGGATGTCATTAAGGAATGCACCATAGCAGATCCACCTTAATTCCACAGATTGGAAATCTATCCCACAAAGGCTAAGCTTCATTACAAAGCAATCAGATGAGATGCATCCACATATTTCCCAAAAAGATGACTCTGTAGGAGGAAATGCTTTGATGATATTTTAAATGTCATACAGTATTGTTTCCTAGATAAGGATGTTGCGTGGGGTTGATGATTGAGGGTGATGAAGATTAGCTTTTGAAGAAAAAATAAAGATTGCATGTGCCTGAGCAGGAATATAAAATTCTGATTGGGTGTAAGTTATCTGATATAAAACACGTCATAAGGTGTAATCAGCAAATCTTAAAAACAATGCTATTTTTAGGGCACCATGTGAGCTTACTGGCTCCAAAGTTAAAAAAAAATATCCAGGCTTACTGATAGTAAAATAAAAGTGTCCAGTTGCACATTATGGAATAGGCATAATGGTCAGGTTATATTTTGTCTAGGGTATCAGGGCAAGGGCCATATCTGAAATCAAAAGCATTTATTCTTGTTAGAAATGGGCATTCTAGAGTAGGGGGTTATACTGAGATCAGTTGTTGGTCCCATTAAAAATGACTGGAAATAGAGAGTTTGAGTTTCCAATCTCCTGTCAACCCAATTTGCTAGTCACACGTGGAAGTTGGTATGAATATCACATTGTTTGCTCTAAAAGGTTATGAATGGTCATAGAAGTCCCAAATTGATATGTCGGGTTCAAAAGCGAATCAAGCATTTATCAAGCACTGATAAAGAACAATTCCTCACTCTAGAAGTTTGTAAAGCCATTGGCACAATGGAACGGACTAAATGCCAGAGTTAGCATGCTTACTTATTCACTCTAACAATGTTAGCATGCTAATATCTGAGTCTTATGTTTACCAGATGAACTGTCATAATTTTGCACATCAATAATTGCGACATTTTGAATGTTCCTAATGAAACACGGAAGTACTTGACAGTTAAAATTTTAACCAGATGATGTCACTTGACCGGGGTAAACAAAGCTAGCATGATTATCTCAATAATATTCTGCTAGCAACATAAGTGAGCAAACTTAGTGTCACAGAAATCCAAACCAGTTTCAAAGTTATTTAACTGAACAAGTATATTTTAGCATGAAGTTAGGGATTGTGGAAAAGTTGGGGGCCAGTAAACAAGCTGAAATATTTGAATATTTGAAACACATTTGGAAAAAAACATAGCTACATAGTATTCAAGACCTTGTTCAAACAGGAATACTTGGCTTTAAATGGTTGTTTAGTTATGGACCATATTGAGACCACTTCATATGCAATGTCTGTGTTTATGTTTAGCACTTTGAGGGACTCATTTACATTTTTTGCATTTTGGTCAGGTTTAAAAAGTTCCAAGTCCTTGTTGTTGTCTTTTGTTTGTTTGCAAATTAGCTTTTTTTCCATCCCACTTGGTGAAAGCAATTAGACCAATGTGTAGCACTGGATCACGACACAGTTGAATTGTGTCAAGGTGAACAATTATCATTTTGAGGTGAATATATTAGAGGAATGTAATTAACAGCCCCACATTGGGTCAATGCCAGCTCTAACTCTGGAGTTTCTTTTTTTTTTTTTTTATAGAGGTGGAGGTTTAATCACGGCTCGGCCGGTTTGAGAGACCATTGCTCTCATTGGTTGTGACAAGTGTGAATGTTAGGGGAGGGGAGGGCGGAGCTTCTGGACGAAGGAAGCTGAAGAGCCAAGTGTGTGTGTGTGTTGGCCTGGTGGCTCCTGAAATAGCCCAGACAGCAATCACTCACATATGTCCTGACCAAGGTGAGATAAACTGGCTCTGGGGAGAGTGTACGACAGAAAGTGGGACTTCTATTACAACCTGTATCACCTGTGAGATAGAGGATTCAGATAGGAGAGCAACTTTTTCTTTTTTATGTACTTTTGGCTCATACATTAGTTCCCTGTAAACAATGTCCTCTTTAAATACAGAAAAGCAAAGACAGGAGCAGGGACGTGTCTAAACTTTTTGATCATGGTGGCCCAACTGGAGCACACACCCATGCCTGAATAGCAAGCACATCTAATTTAACTACTAACAAAAAGTATCAAATCATAGTTCCTGTGTATACACTAATTGTATTGTACAAAAGGGAGAAACATGTTAATCTTTAATTCTACATTTTTAAGGACTTAAAAGATGCATTTTCAAAAGTAACAGTGTAAGTACCAGCAGGAAAATGTGGCACATTGTTGCAAAAAAATGCCATGTTTAAGTTGCTTTACTAATGTTCTTTTTTTGACTAGTTAGGTAGCCTTGAATTAGGGGGTGGCCGATCAGATTTCTGGGGCCCATGCCACCCAAGGCCACACTCTGGACACGCCCCTGGACCGGAGATATTAGTTGTGTTATTTAGTTGTTTACAGAATATGTATCTCTGTTTCTCTTTGTACTGTATCTTGTACGCTATTTTTTTTCCTAATAAGTCCAGAAATATTTTTTTAAAAGATACATTAAATTGTCTTCCTTCCTCAAAATGAAGTAACTACAATTGAACAATAGAGAGAAAATATTGTAGGTGTCACATTAGCATAGCAGTTGCCTACATGTTTGGTCTTCTTTTCCCCCCTTGCTTTTTTCCACCGCACAACTCAGTTTAAATGTCTCCATTTGGTATTCCTAACCAAAAACTAGCCAGGTTGTCTGAAAAAAACAACAAAAAAGACAACAAAAAAGTCGTAAACAAACTCAGATCTCTTCATTAATATCCTTTCAAAGCGGATCTCTGGTGCTATCCCTTTGTTCGCACTCCCAACAGTCTTCAAAACACGACACTTTAATGTGAAAAGAAGCTGATTTAAGTGTCGTCAAACAAACAAGCCGATGCCTAATTTGATCAAACTTTGTCTCATTAAGGTAGCTTTTCAACACTTTTAACTTCAATGAAAGATTATTTTTTCTGCTTCTATGGAGTTTTTATCCTTTCATGAAGCTTGATTTTTGAAATGGGGAATTCACTTTGCTTCTTAAATTTAGGGATATTGTTCCCACCAAATGTCTTTTGATTGCCTTTATCTGTTCGTACAGTATTTTCTGAAGCTAGTGAACTGTGAGTGCTTGGTATTTGCAAATGCTTTAAATGAAGCAAGTCAGATTCTTTTCACTGAGTTTGTTTGAATATATTATGAGTGCACATGAACTGCCGACTGCATGCTCTAATAGCTCTTGAATGACAGAAGCCGGTTAAGTGTAAAAACACCTCCATACATATTTGTCGACCATTGTTGGCTTATATATTTATTTTCAGGACGTGAATAAGTATGGAAGTGAAAGTAAAAGGCTTGAGACTGAGTTATGTCTTGGAGGGACACTTTGTCCTTGGAGAAAATTGGATGAACAAAACAAAGAATGTTGAAACAAGACAAGAAATGAGAAAAAGCGCCAGGAAGTATCTCACTAGTCCCCCCCTCCCCAGGCCCAATGGAGCTCTTCCCACTGTCCATGATCATAAATCCACATCTGGGCTCTGCAGTGTATGGTGGCATCCACATGATCCCTCTCTGTCTCGCTCCTCTTCGTTTCATTTTCTTTTCTTTTTTTTTTTACCCATACTGTACCTGTTGGAATGAAGCAAGCAAAATACATCTTACATATCAGAAAGGGGAAAAGTGAGGGAGACCACGATGAGGCCGAGTCACCGCCAACTTAAAGGATGTTGATCACTTGTGTCTTATCGCAAGCAGAGCCAGGCCACCCCTTGTGAATTAAAGGAGAAATACTATCTGGCTTCCTCATTTTTCACCATCCAGAGATGTTCGGTTGCTCCCTTTCTTGTGAGTCCTGTGCCAGAGAGATAATCCGGGCCCCATTTCGAGCAGCTAGAATCCATCTTTCTCTCTTGGTGTTGGACCTCACAGGAGTCCTTGGCTCTTCCGAGGTCACTGGTTCCCAAACTGTGGGTTTTCAAACACAACCCCATTTTTCACATACTACGTTCTTTTATTTTTTTATTTCCACTTTGTATTATGGCAAAGTTATGATACAAGAACTGAGCAATGCTGAATGGTTTAATTACAGGCCTTTAATAATGGCTTGTAAAGAGTATCTTGTCTGATGTGCCTGTTCATTTGTTTTAGAAGAACATGTTCTTTTTTGGAAAAAAGAAAGAAATTCACACCTACACACAAAGCCACTTAGTAATTTATTTTTTTCTAGCACTCACTTGTAAAGCACTCTAACTGTTTTATTTAAGACTTAAAGCATATTCAGTGTAACTGTATTTCCTAGCTCTTAGAAAATGTGTAATAGTTATTTCATAAAAGTAATACCAAAAATAAAATGCTTTCTACATAGACAGATCAATGGATGATAAACACAACGTTGAACACAAGACTACCCAATGCAGAGCTCTAAAAGTAGTAATTCAACAATTGGGACCAAGACGGGCATCTGTGAATCAGTGGAGTGCAGCACAAGGTTGAGTGGGAGTTAAAACATTTCAAAATCTTGAGCGCAGTGCTCAGTGATGACAACTCTGCGCATCCAATGGAAGGGAAGATCAGATCACATCAAATGGTTTCCCACTATCCTGAGCTCTACAAAAACCAGTTTAGAGACCTGCAGCGACATCGACAAGTGAGCTCTTGTTTGGAAAGAAATTTCAAACAGATTGGACGTGCCACGTGTGTTTAAAAAACAGAAGTGGGCACAGTTAATCAAAAATGTAACTCCCTCAACCGATTATCCAGCAACAGAGATGTCCACGTTAACGTCCACCTTCAAATTTTTTTTTTTTAAATGAACGTTGATGATTAATGGTTAATATATTAATGGATGTGTTCCTCTCTGTTAAAAAGCAGAAGAAATGTGTGTAGTGTGTAGAAGCGGTAGTTCTAGAGCTGCAGCTCCTAGACGAGCCTTAACTCTCCCAAATCCTGTCGTGCCCAGAGGACTTCATGAACCCACAACTTTTACTTCTTTGCTGCTCGTCTCCTCCTCAGCAGAAGAAAGTTGCTTCTTTCTACTAAATAGTAGCGCAACACGTACTGTTCATCCATAAAAGTGACTATTTTCCCGACTATCTTTTCGGTCACTTTGCAACTTCCGCAGATGATTTGCGGACGTGCTGGCTCCTCCCCCTTGTCTGCACCCAGATGGCCGCATTCTATTTGAAAATCTACGTTGCCATCTTAATCTTGAGTGGAATAAAAGCAGCTCAATGTTGAACGTTACTAAAGGCAAAAAAAACTTTACAAATGGTTGACTAACTAATAGTGCTTAGAGTGGAGTGAAGGTTTGTTAACCCTCGCTGTGAGAAATCAAAACCTCAAACTTAGACACCAGTTTCTAGAATGATGTTCAAAAACCAACAAAACTTTAAGAGAAAATAAACAAGATTTTGTGTCCTCTGTAACTGACTCTTAACTCTGATTTCTTGTCATTTAAGGTCACAACCAGCTCACATTGTTGTTGCTTGTGTTTTGTTGGGAAAAAAAGACGTAGGTGTTTTTACTTCAAAGATTCTTTTATCAACTTCAATAGATATGAGGAGAAGAAGTCCCTTCACTTCCTCTGAAATGACTCTCACTTTGGGAACACCTCCCCTAAAGGCACCTTGGCTGGTACCAACTGTGTAATCAGAAAATAAAGATTTTTATTTGTCAGCATGGACCTCGGTTTTGTGACAGCACATGCCGGTTTACTCTTTCAGTCAAGCAACTACTTTATTTAATAAAGATATGGCTGATTAAGAGACCCTATAGATACTCTTTCTGTACACGGTCTTGTATGTTTGATGTGTTACTTCCAGTTGCAGAATAAGAAGAGGTTTTTATTTGCCTTTTGTTTCTGTAGTGCTCAAAGGTTTGTTTGTGAATGATCTACAGCAAACTGCATTGGCTGGATATTGCTCTGACTGGCTAAGGCTCATCCTTGCCTTCTCCCCTGACAGCAAATAAAAAAGTCAGACAACCTAGAATCCTGGATATCAGCACCTTAGAAGCAGATGAAAACTGCCAGGATTGTGTGGGCGAGGGGGGGGGGGGAAGAGAAGTAAATAAATAGCTTGAAAAAGATATTTTCTTCTAAGATTCTCTGCTACTGGGAGAGGCGACACACTTTCTTTGTAAGGGGGGAGATATTGGTGTGACTTGACAGGAGTTTAAAAGATTTATGAACCACACATCGAGGCTGGCTGTGTGCTCCTATGTGCGCACACTCCAGGAAATCTTTCTTTCTGCTCACGATACACTCAAACTCGAAAAAAAACTTCCAACTGTAGCTGCTCAGACATGCAGGTACACAATGTGAAGCAGATTACTCCCAACTTGTGGCTGCGTGTGCGCCGCCACTTTCCATGCTTGGCTTCAGACGAGTGCTTCAAGGCCACTAATTGGACAGTAGACCATGCATGCTGAATGGCATATGCTCCTGCCTCTAATGACCCTCCTGTAGCTGCTCAGCGACAGCGCAGGAGGAGAAGGGGGCACGACATCTGACATGTAAATGTGCCAAAAATCCCTCCTCTATGCCACTCTTTGATCCAGCATTTTGTAGTCCAAATGCTGCTTCAACAGCATGGACTTAAGGAACTGGGAGCACTGTATCGAAACATACTTAGTTTTTGAACAGTTGTACTCCAAATGTTCAATAGAAATTGTTGTAAACAGGATCATATGGTTAGGGACGAGATCACCAACATCAGGTTTTTATGGACAAAAGGGAGGATAGTTGCCACCGCAGTCCATTCAACTTAAGGGCATTATCACTTTAAAAAAAAAACAGAAATACATTTTTTCCATGTTTAACTAGCGTAAACTCATTTTCATTTACACTTAAGGGTTTGACTAATACCTGGAAAAAGCAATCCCATCCAATAAGATTTCCAGTTTTCTATTTTAGCCAAATTTCTGTCATTGAAATTATAAACTGAGGTTGTTGACTACAGCTATGTAAGATCTATTTTTATTCTGAATTCATACAATATATTCACTTTAATTGTTCACTCTGTTATTGTAAGACATGCTACACTCACATAGGCCTAAAAGCACAAGCCCATAGATATGCATTAATGGTGTCCAGAACAGTTTGGGGTTCGATGCCTAATGTAAGAGCACCTCAGCAGTCCTCAGAAAGTGAACTGCCTCCTCTCCAGCTACCAGTCCCAATTTCCATACTTGGTCTTTCCAAGGACTTGAACCGGCAAGCCTCCAGTTCCCAACTCAAGTCCTAGCTGTAAGTCAACCTGTCCCTACTGGTTGATATTTAGCACATTCATTCACAATGCACTTCATGAGTATTCAGCCAGCCCATGATATACCAAAAAGTAATGAATGGCCCTTGACAAAAAGAACTCCTGCATATGTCTCTGATTAAAAATGTGACCCTAAATTATAAAGATATTCGTCCTTTCTCTGCTGTGATTTGAATGTTAAGTGTGGATACATTACTGAAGGTCAAGACGGCGCCCACGGCAAACTGCACAGGAAAAAAGACAGAGAGAAAAGAGATTTTTAGGATCTGAAGGGTCTTCCTCGAAGCTTTCAGTCTGACTCAAGGATGAGGACGTCTGGTTCTTTAATTGGTGCTCCAGATTTTTGAAGATTTCTCCATTAGAGGAGTAAAAGACCCTTCCTAAGATTAGCTTAGCTTGAAAAGGCAGTGAATAACTGGAGGAGTGATAATAGAGTGTGCTAATAAGAAGAGGACTTTCTAAAGTTAACTGGTGAAAGTCTTCTTGCAGAGCAAGGACAAAAAAGGGAGTACTTCAAGCCTAAAGCATATCAAACAGGTTGAATGTTCAACTTTCACAAACGTAAACTAGCTACATATTACAGTATGACAATGTTAAAGCTGTAAAGGAAGTATCCCACTTTCTGTTGGATCCCTATTGAACCCTCCAGATCCAATCTTGCATCTTCTATACTTTTGATTATCTTGAGATTATCGAAAAACATGAAATAGTGTTGCTGGTGGACTAGAGGTTAGTTTGCATGCCAATGCACAGAGGCTGAAGTCCTCGAAGCAGGCAGCTAGAAAAATCTCACTGTCAGTGTCTTTGTAGTTGTTTTTTGTCACTTTTTGGTTGTTTGGACCCCTTTGTGGTTGTTTCATGTCTCATTGTAGTTTTTTTATTTGTCTCTACTGTACATGTTTGAGTCTTTGTGTCTTTGTATTAATTTTCTGTTGATTCACGGATTTTGTGTCACTTAAAGAGAAGACTCTGGTAGGGGAGCCCTGACCATTTGGGCCTGTGTGTGGTAGGCTTTTCAAAGGTCATCCATTGAAGAAGAGGGAACCACTGTAGGATGTAAATCAAAAAGTTGGTCCATTAAGCTCCTGTGTGACATTGACATCCATGTAAATGATATAGAAATTGATTCTTGCATTAATATCTGACAAGGACTAGAGATGTGATTTCTTTCCAGTCAATCCTTGACGAACCCTCACATATAACAGTCTGTTACATGGGAAAATGCAAGTGTAGGCTAAAGCCCCATTTCCACCAAGCAGTCTGGTTCATTTTGGTTCTGTACGGTACCCATTTATTGGCATTTCCACCCTTTTGGTACCCTTCTGTTGGGGTGCTTAGGATACCGATCTGATCCTAAAGGGACCCTTGTTTACTGTGTCCCTGTTCTTCTTGAACGCTTACCTTAATTAATAGTGGGCTACACTGTGTTCGGCTGATGATGTCACACTATAACATAGCTGAGGCAGCTATCTCCATCTGGTTTACACTCTTCTACTTCTACTTCTACTGCTTACCAAACAAGGGTACGGTTGGCTGTGGAAACGCAAGCAAACTGTACTGAACCAAACCGGACTGCTTGGTGGAAACAAGGCTTAACATGGTAAATGGACTTGAGCTTTTCTAGTATTCTGAATACTCAAAGCTCTTTAACACTGAGGGTCCCACCAACCTATTCACACCCATACCCACACTGATGGAAGAGGTTGCTATGTTACAGTGACAGTCCGAATTAAATAATCCCCTTCACGCACCACTGATCAACCAGCGGGAGAAATTTGGGATTAAGTGTCTTGCCCAAGGACACATCGGACATATGGCTGCAGGGGCTGGGGATCGAACACCTGACCACCCAGTTGAGAGACGGCGACATCTAGTGTAGATTGTGGTCACTTTTATTGACCAAAATGTGGTAAAAATCTGCTAACCTGTTCTTGGGGCAAGAAAAATTGGCAGGGGGAACTGTTGGAAGGTGTATTCCTAGAAACCAAGAAAACAATGTGTCAGTGATGTTCGAATAAATTGAAGACTTCAAACAAGCTCTTCTAGAATGATCCATTCACCTCTCAGCTTAATAAATCTGTCTCCTCTCACCAAACACAGTACAATACCATCGCTGTGTGTCACAGTACCATACACTGATTGCTCACTCTGCCAGATAGGCAGATACACTTGACGGTCAAAGGACATGGCTGTCATGTTCCTCGGGTGCGTCCTGTGATTGACAGCCGCATACCAAGTGGCGAGTAGTCCGTATGTCATTGTACCGTGTAATCAAGTCTTTACCTGTGAACTGCTGCTGTGGTTATTGGCAGCATGCTATTATAAAAACCTTTTGATACTTTTCCTCCGCATCTTGTCATCTTCCTAAAATCAGCCCCCACCCCCTAAGCCATTTTCCATTTACTTTTTTTTATTTATTTACACTTTTATTTATTTAATTTTCATGACTTTTTAATTTCAGAGCTGCCGCACATTCCGAGCATTAAAAAAAAAAAGCCTGCACATTCATCATCTTTCAATTTAGAGCCTTGAGATTCACCCTCCAAGATGCACTAATACCCTGATGGGGAGTCAGATATTTGCATTTTGATTAGTGGGGGCCAACGTCTCCCTCTCGTCTCCAATTCTGCTATGACAGTCTAACCGCGACTGCACAGATTGAAACTATACAATTAAATAATGAATCAATTGGAAGGGGGAGGGGGGGTGCTGTAGACCTCTTTGAATGCCATGTCTGATGATTGCTTTTGAGTAGTTTTTCCCTGTCACTCGGTGTCAAGAGAGCTGCTGAATCTCTTCGGTCTCGCTTTTTGGCTTCACCCTGGTTTTTTTTTTTATTGTTGGGTTTAAATAGCGAAAGGGAGAGCAGCAGTTTGAGCCGTCTTGTGTCAGTCAAAAAGAGCACACTACAGGGGGAAAAAGCAGCCAGATTCCAACCAAATGTTGTGGGAGTAGTTTATTGCTTGTATCAGAAAGAGCGCTCTTTTGATGTTCAGTCTCCTACAACGGCTTGATGGGGAGAAAAGAAAAACAGCGGCATACAACAGAAAGTTTTCGTCTCCCAGATGCCTCGGCGTAATTTTGAAATGCCAGAAAGCCTGTGCGTTTTCTCCAAACGTCTTGTTTGTGTTGCATTCATCTCACAAGGGGGGTCTTGTGTTGAAAGAAAGAGAAAAACATTTCTTCCAATCAAGTTCCGCCTGGCAAATTGGTTGCTTGCGTTTATTTGTTGGGAACCGAGCCATCGTATTAGACGGATAAAAGGTCCTCTGCAAGGTGACCTGTGGACATAAAGAAAACCAAACTGACAGATGTCAATCAAAGCCCCCTTTTGCCATTCAGACTTCCTATAACTGTAATCGAGGGGAGTACTGTTATGTATCAATAGATGGAGATTGAAGTGAAACATTACCATATGTTTGCGTAACCTCGCGGCCCCGTTAACCTTGGAAAAGACAGCTGTTTCCTAGCTTGAATGCTCCTTCACCATGAGATAAGATTTAAATTTAAGTATGAAGAATGTGTGTCATACATTTTCTAGATTTTTCACCCGTTTCTCAACTAAAGTAGAGTTTGATGCAATTAACAAGGTTTATTTTGGATTTAAGAGAGTTCTGGATACTGTATCCTTCTCCTTTTCTTATTCTTTTTACTTCCTCTCCCTCTCTTCCCCCAAGGCTTTCTCCGGTTCTAGTCGCTGTTTGTCTTGGGGCATTGTTTTATTACCTTCGAAAAATCCACTGAGAACAAAGTCTTAAGAAGGCGGTTGCCGAGCAACAAGGACCTGATGGTTCCGCCACAGGAACGGAGTAAAAGCGCGGCCTAGAGCGAGAGGGTGGCATAAAGGAAAGAAGGGAGTTGAGGAGGGAGGGAGGGAGGTAGGGAGGGATATAACACTCAGACTGGAATTGCGGGAATATCGTCACCGCTTGAGCGACAAGTTAGGGCGGAGGGTGAAGCAGCAATCGCACGCTCACCGGTCGTCTTTCAAGGAGGCATTGAGAGGTGATAACCTGAATGTGGATCCGTTTATCTGGAGTTAGCAAAGGACAGGTGATCCAACATCAGTGTGTTCCAGCTAAGAATAAGGCTGAAACTATTAATTATTTTCTTTTTCAATATGACTTTAGATTAAAAAAAAATAATAATAATTTAGTGGTGTAAAGTTTGGGCAAGGCGCTCATTTGCTTTCTTGCGCAGCGCTAAAGGGACGGCTGATCCTAGCTGACTAGTTTTCTAGTAGGTTAAATGGAAATTTAAATTTAGTTTTACCAACTAATTTAAAAACAAGAAAAGACTATTAACAAAGAAAAGATTGAGGGCAATTTATCTAAAATTGTCTGCAGCTAAACAGTGACTTGAGGTTTTCAGAGAGTAACACCTGTTAGCTGTGCTAGCATCGCCAGTCTTCTGTCCTCCTTGCAGGTTAACATCCATCTTTGTGCTAAATTTGGTAATGCATTGCTCAAGTCAATATGGCAGTTTAGCCAAACACACCTACAGTACATACACTTTTTTCCTCCATTTCCTGAATCAAATTACTGTCAGACATGCTTCCACTACACAATGCTATGTGTTCACTGTGCTTGTTTACATCCAGGTAGTAGAGCCAGAGGTCAAGGCCCATTAGCTGGGGCTACAGCCAGTCTATTGCTATAGCCAATGCTAGTGGCGGGAGCCTGCAGTACAGTTTGAGCTCAAAATTTGAAAGGCATTGTGAGCTATCATATAAAAATATGAATAATTTACTTCACCACATCCCTAGTTGAAAGAAAGATTTTTTTATTTGATCTATTGTTTAATTGAGGAGAAGATTCTAGTTTCTGGGGTCCTAGTTTAGGTCAGTTTTAATAGACAGCACTTTGGCTGTTGGTTTGACTCCATCCTTAACCATTTCGCTTGTGATCCCCATTCTCCCTTTGCTTTGTGCTAAGCTAAGCTAAGCTAATGGGCTACTAGCTGTGACCTTATATTTAAGTGGCCTATATGAGGATGGTGTAAATCTTATCTTCCACTCAGCGAAAAAGAGACAAAGAATGTATCTCAAAATGTTTCTTACTGTGAGTCCATGTTTTTTTTTAATATTAATTGAAGGCATTAATATCAAACTTTCATATTGAATAAGTTGACTATATTTGCATGATAAATAGCCTGAACTATTAATTAATTTCCAAACCCCTGCAATTAATTCCCTGTCAATCAAATGATTGTTTCAGCTTTAAAACCACTGATTATGTTCTTGGTTGAGTATTCTCCTGATTATGATGATTAATTGATTAAACAATCATGAATATTCGTCACTGTAAGGCTGTAGTGTCCCGCTGACCAAGCACGAATGAATTGATGAATGATCAATTTGTCAACAGGGGTTTTAAAAAGATATAGTGTCAGGAGGTTTTCTCTACACCTGAAGATGGAATTCTATCTGTTAAGTCTTCTTTACTTTATTTACCTTTTTTGGCAGTACATGTCCCAACAGGTTGGAAAAAGTCAGAGCTGGGAATTGATAGGATGAAGAGCACAGAGTCTTCTTTAGGTAGAGGACTTTGGGGTCGATACCCTTGTTAAAGAAATAGTGAATGTCGAAAGTTGTTTAAATATCACATAATGTGCGCTCATGATTATGTTTATTCCATCAGGCGACTCAGGTTGTAATTGTTTGAAACTTGCAGCAGAACAAGCATCTTGGCTCCCATCTGATCATCCTTTGCAGATTTATTTAACAGGGAAATATTTGAGGAGTTATGAGATAATATATTTAAATCCCCAGTTGTAGCCTACAGGTAGACTCCCATGTGGTGTAGGGGCTGAGACTGAGCGAATAGGGAGACATCCTGAGGCTTAAATATGCCTCCAAATTTGGAGATACATTTAATAGGTAATCGCAGAATTGACACTGGTCTAGTGTGAAATCGGTGCAGCCCAAGTTGCCTTAACTATACCTCATAGACAGACACTTTTTTTTTTGAATGCAACACTTCAAAACACATTTATAGTATATAGTATTTTATGCAAATTGCTTAATACCTTGGTTTTCTTAAAAGCGAAACCATAATCCTTTATCCAGTAACCAAACCAAGACGTTCTGGTGCTTTACCATTAGCAACCTGTAAATGTTTTGCACATCTAAAATCATAAAATGTCAGAAACTTGTAGGAAGATTGAAATCTTAACAAAAAAAGTTCCTCTAGTTCATGCGCTGAGTCACAAGTTTGTTAACTTCTATATTTTTAGAGAGTGGTGTCTTGACAGATATGTTCATCTGCCCAAAGAAATATTGATCAGAAATTTCAGCAGCCAGCCTACGATTCAGTTTTTTTTTTGGTAGGTGAACTAGCGTCTTGGATCCGACCTACAATGCAAAGTGCGACTAGAATGCCTGGCATTTGTTTACCTAAGCAGTGGGGAAAGGAGGCTGTGATGTGCTTAATTATTATTCATTATTGCTTACTTGACCACGAAGCCCTGCTCATGCCCTCAGTCGGGCATGAGCAGGGTTTTAAGCAAGGTTTAAAGTACAAATGCGCTACGTGGCTATGCCCATTGTGGGTTTTGCTGTTTACACTCTTGAGAAGTGACATGAACATACAAGCATTCACCTCAGTGTATTGCCCAACAGCAACACTGCGCCCCCTCTTGACATTTGTACCATTAGAGGTGAGGATGCACAAAGCTGCAGGGGAGAGTGCTTCTCTGGCTCCACACCAGATATTTAATCATAATTAGCCAAACAATTACCGGCTAATTGTTATTGGTTAGATACTGGAGAGCGGAGAGGAGAAATGTCAGCGTTTATTGGCAGGGGGATCCTCATCCTCTGGCTTGTCTTTCTCTTGATTCATTTTTGTGCCTTCAACCCCCATCCCTCACCCCTCTCTCTCTCTCTCTCTCCCGCTTCCTGCACCATCGCAATCAACGCAAACACAAACCCTCTGCAGCGTGACGTCCCCCCCAGCGGACAAACAAAAGCTTGTTTAACCTCTTCCTTGAGCTTATTTGTGCCGGTATTCTAAAGGAGAGAAGAAAAAGGAACGAAAGGCCACTTTAAAGGCCAGGGTTGAATGGCGAGGCCTCTTGAGTATCAGCATTGTGTCTCTTCGAGAGGTCAGGGTGGAAAATAGTGAGAGTGATAAGTGTGGATGTTTCAGAAGGGTCAAGCAGTGCTCTGTGAAGCAAGGCCTTTTGCTCCCGCTATTGATAGCTCCACCAATACACCTCATGCAGAGTGAAAATCGATGTTATCCGTTCACTGCACACCTTCTCAGAAACCGACTGAAATAACGGCCCGGAAGAGGATTTACACAGAACGTAATCAAGACTTTGCCAGTTAAATACAAAAGAAACTACTTTTCTCTGACTCTTGATCATTTCAGTTCTGGTGTTCCTACACTGCTGCTTTACGCAATACAATCTAACAGCCAATACTTAGCACAATGAATCACTTGTCGTCGCCCCCCCCCCCCCCCCACACTTTCAACAAAAGACTTGAAACAGAAAGTCTCAAGCATTCTGGCACATTTGCATTGTTTTCTTCCTCCCCTCGTAAACTCTGCCGAGCACAGAACAGTTTACAGTCACTTTGATTCTGCCTCCATCTGCCGTTCCCAAGAAACCCGTAATTGCTCATCTATTCATTTTGTCAACAGTCCCTTTAAAAAAAATGCATCTTCGTGCGACGATTACATGAATCAGAGGGAATCATGCAAGATTTTTAAAATGTATGATTAATTCATTTCTTTTCAGTTTTGTCGAACGGATGATGACAAGGGCTTTGGATGACAGTTTATTAGATAGATATCCTTTTCTTCTGTCAAATTATAATCACATTGTCATTAGCTTTTGATAAGTCTGTTATTGGTCCAAATGTGGAACTGCATAATACTCAGTTTGAGTATTTATGAATGTTCCCCACTATAATTGATACCAACAAAAAGAAAAAAAAGGTTTTCTATCCAGGGCAAATCTAGAGGTGGTCTGGGGTGGCATGGCCCCTGAAATCTAAATGGCCACCCAAGATGCCAACCCTTAATCTGAACCTATGATTGTTTTTCTTCCTAGTATAGACAAACTCACTGGAGGTGTATGCATGAGGTCGCCAACCGATTGAGTGGCATTTCAATGTAGCATATTTTCTCTTGTTAGTGGGCCACTAATTACTTGTTGACTAATTTTCTATTAACTGCTTAAAAGGTTAAATCATTTTTTGTCAATATTGGCGTCCCCCTGTGAAAAAGTCTGCCTCACACCTTTGCTGATTCATTACTTTACATGCAAAAGAAGACTTTTCTGAAGAATATTCCAATTGACCTTTTTTTAAGATTTATTTTGGGCTTTTATTGCCTTTAATGTAGAGATTTGACAGTGGATAGAGTCGGAAATCAGGGAGAGAGAGTGAGTGGGGAATGACTTGCGGGAAAGGAGCCACAGGCTGGATTTGAACCTGGGCCGCCCGCTTGGAGGACCATGGCCTCCATACATGGGGCGTGCGCACCAACCCCTGATCCACCAGCGCATGAATAGATCGTAAATGTATGCTTTTCTTACATGAATGTGCTTACACCCCCCCCCCCCCCCCCCCCGCATGACAGTTACCCTAAAACCACCCCATTCAAAAAAGTTGGGACACGGCCCTACTTGTATTGTATTTGACTTTCGAGTGGTGGGAGAAGCTAATGAAGGCCAAATGCCGATCTTAGTCAGAAATGTGTGATTTAATCTTGATTATGATTTAATACACCATATGCTTCTTGCAATTATCTGTCCGTGGATGACCCTCCTCTAATTTGTTAAGAGTTCAGTGTAGCACAAAATCTAGGGCAGGTCATTCCCAAGTGTTTAATCTGTTCTTGGGTATCAGGGGAGGAGGGGGGGGGGGACACTAGCCGCACTTGGGTAATTAGCGGGGCGGATCGTGGATGAGAGGCCGCGCTCCACTGTGCTAACACCTTCAACTCTCCTCCACTGTTCTCCCATCCAGGCCCCTTTATAACAAGCCAAATAAGAGCAAAGCAGACGTGCTCGGTGTAAAGAGAGAAGGGGAGCCAAAGTAAGCGAAGCAGGGGACGCACAAGGAGCGAGAGAGAGAACACAAGAGGGGCAAAGGAGATTTCGCAGTGGAAGATGAGACATTCTCAGAACACCAAAGAAACACTGCAGCCTTTCAGGAACAAGCGTCTGAAGTCCGTTTCCTGTATTTATCACAGCCCAAATGTTACAGTCTGATCCTGGATATCAGATGGATTGAAGCAACTTGCAGTTTGCAAACAGAAATGAATGGCATTTAGTTCTTATGAGCAACTAAAAATGAATCATCCGAGAAACTTCCACTGAATTTGTAACACTTAGTTGTATAGAATAGAATAGAATTACTTTATTGATCCCAAACTGGGAAATTGTGGCGTTACAGCAGCAGGTTATCCAACACACAATATGAGTAAAAAACACAATGTTAGCAAATCTAAACACAATATAATATTAACTACAAAGTGAATAAGTACTAAAAGATATCAAAAATAAGAATGTGAATATATACAACCAGGATTTAATTTAGCATTACTAGTCTTAAATAGGAAGATTAAATATGGAAGATTGAATGTAAATGTGCAAAAACAGAGTCGTAGATGGACAGTATTGACATAAGTTAAAGTGCATGGGTGCAGACATATTATAAGCAGAAACTATACAATATAACGGCGCGTAGACAGACAAATGAAGTGAACATGAGTGCAGGGATAATTTGTAAATTTAACATGTGCAGAACAGATTACAGTATGGAGAGACAGATATTATCATGATGACAGTTCTCTGCTCACATGAGGTGAGCTGTTGTACAGAGTTATGGCCTTCGGTAAGAAAGATTTCTTGTATCGGTCCTTGTGACAGCAGAGTTGTATCAGTCTGTTGGAGAAGCTGCTCCGCTGTTTGTCCAGTAGGGTGTGCAGAGGGTGATCAGGATTATTCATAATGGATAACAGTTTGTTAAGAGTCCTCCTCTCTGTCACCACAGAGTCCAGCTTGCAGCCTATCACAGAGCAGGCCTTCTTGATGAGTTTGTCCAGTCTCTTAGTGTCACCCGCTCCAATGCTGCTCCCCCAGCAGACCACAGCAGAGAACAGTGCACTGGCCGCAACAGACTGATAGATCTCCAAGATCTTGCTGCACACGTTGAAGGATCTCAGCTTCCTCAGAAAGTAGAGTCGGCTCATCCCCTTCTTGTACACAGCCTGAGTGTTGGCCTTCCAGTTCAGTTTGTTGTCTATGTTTGTTGTCTATGTTGACACCCAGGTATTTAGAAATAAAGTTTCTAAATGGTATGCAGTCTGAACTGCTCTTTTTGAATACTTCAGTAGTCAACTTCAAAGTGGAAACCAAATACTAAAAAGTAAAATTCTGAAATATATATACCATGATTGACAAATTTGGATATATTTAATTTATTTTTTTAAATTTGTACATACTTTATAACTGATTGAGGGAAATTCTGGTTTAGGGCTGCATGGTGTTGTGGTGGTGAGCGGTGTTGCCTCACAGCGAGGAGGTTCCTGGTTTGAATCCCCGTCTGTCAGGATCCTCTCTGTGTGGAGTCTGCATGTTCTACCCCTGCATGTGTGGGTTCTCTCCAGGTACTCCATCTTCCTCCCACAGTCCAAAGACATGCTTGTTAGGTGAATTGTTTACTTTAAAGTTGCTCGTAAGTGTGAAAGTGCATTTGGCTGGTTGTCTGTCTCTATATTTCAGCCCTGTGATTGACTGGCAAACAGTCCAGGGTGTAACCCCGCGTCTCGCCCAATGACAGCTGGGATTCGCACCAACCAACTGTTACACCAAACGGGATAAGTGGTATAGATAATGGATGGATGGAAATTCTGGTTTGCACTCTGTTATTGAGAGACATGCTTCTCGCACAATATGGTCATGCATTAATGGTGAGATGTCAGAGTGGCGCTGCCAGCATGCCTGAGCTCAAGGGCATCTCGGCAGTAATCAGGAAGTGACCTGGCATCTCTCCAGCTACCAGACCAACTTCAATATTCTGGTCCGCACTGTGACTTGAACAGGCGATCCTCTTGATCCCAGTTGCCATTGACTACATTACTTTGTGAGCCTAACTTTGCGGTGTTTTTTGTGATTTTTTTGTTGTCTCTGCATCAGATTTTTTTTTAGATGGTAGTTTTCAGATTGTATACCTTGATTATTTATTGATTTTGGTTGTGTGGAAAAAAACAAATTGATTGAAAATAAACCAAGTATATGAAATTCAGACAGCATGTACCATTTAGGTCTAATATTGGATAGTCCTTGAGAAGTTAATACATGTGTAAAAAATTGACAGAAAATGTAATTTGCTTATTTTCTTCTCTATATAAGCAATATATTCCTTTGTAATTGCTCCTAAGCAAGGTTGCTGTAGTTTCTCCATCGTTCCAGTCTGTTCGATGGATGGTTCCAGTTCTACACAACAACACTCTTAACTTTTGATGACCTTACAGAAGGTTCAGATGCCTTGAAATAACCTTTAAATATGCAGCTATCACGCTCTCCAAACCTGTTCTAAGAGTGTCACCCGCAGCTGAGCCCCCATCCTTATCCACACGCATACGCACACACACATACACACACACCCTTAAGCAAGGTTGTAAGATGCATTTGGTGAATTCAGAATTTCAAGCACCTCTCCACTCTGCCAGTGTCTCGACTTCGTCTGATTAAAATGATAGAGGGGCTGGAGAATGTTTGATCTTCAAATCAATTTACATTTAAGATTCGATTCTGCACCTGCAAGACTTTGATTTTCGAACACTTCTTGCCAGGATGGAGATTAATCTACACCAGCTGTTGTAGGGGGGGGGGAAGAAGTAGAAATTAAAAAATGTTTTAATTTGTGCTCTCTTTTACTCACGGATAAACATAAAGTCTGCAGATGTGTCACACAGTTTGATCCATGAAGCCTGCTTTGAGAAGTTTGTTTGGCTAAATTGGTGTGGTGCACTAGCCAAACCTTAGCCTTCAGCTAACGTAAACACGGACACCTATTACAAATTACATGAAAACCTTCAAACTTACTGTAAATAAAGCACAAAGAACAGTGGGTGAGTGGGTGTTAATTATTTGTAGGAAACATTCAGATGTAAATTGATTGTGAAAGGTGAGAGGAGAGGAACTCTGGGTGCAGCAAACATCAGGACCCTGACACTAAATCACAGCTTAATGCCTTAATGTACACTTCCAGGGGGAAATATCCTTTTTCTTAAAAGAATATTCCAGATGACTTATTGATCCGGGAATTAAATCACACGTTTCCCCCTCCCACCATTATATAGGTCCATGATATTAAGGCATGTTTGATGTTTTCATGCTTTTTAATTAAAATGGTTCTCAGGGGAGAAGGCGCCAGGAACTCTGTTTGCTATAATGTCCATTTTTTAATCAAGGTTCATGTCATTGTTTCATGTCTGAAAAAATGATTAATAAATGTACAAGAAAAAAGCTAATAACAGTAATGTTGTTTCCAGTTAACTACAAGTCTATATTGAAATATTAAAGGAGCGAGGGTACAGTTCATAATTCATTTCTGATGTTCTTGTTACTTTCTTATAGCCTTAAAATGATAGGCTCTGTTCATGGAAATAGCAGAAATAGTGACATAATATTCTGTATATGGCATCGAACAATAATGCAGTTTAGTCTGAAGCACAATAACATTTAGAGAGCACAAAAAAACTCCCCCGTTAATGTCCTCTGATGTATCTGATCCTCACATAAGAAGCTTATAACAATTTCCCCAAATAGCGTTTCCTCCCCATTCTTCTGAAAAGTCGGCGTTGATCACTCACCATTTAGGAATACTCCTGCTGACAAAGTCAATTCTTTTGCATTTATATTGGCGCCAGGTTTGCTTTGACATGAGACGTGATTTGCTGATATTTGATACATTTCTGTCAAATATGCTTATGATGGATTTTTACTTCCCTACCATTAGATTTGACAGATTCTACTGAAAGGTTTAAGCTACTTTGGAGTAAATATTCCTGTCAAGTTGGCTCGACATTGATTTGATTTGCAGTTTCACAGAGAACTGGTGGTGAATTCCAAGTATGTCAGCACATATCATGGCAGGACTGAAAGGTATGAAGCCATAGCAGCTTAATGTGCTTTGAGCTTGTTGCTAATGTCAACAGACACATTTGCAAGGCTGAAACAAAGCAGACAAAATGTGTACCATCATAGAGCATGTTAGCATGCTAACTCCTGCTAATCAGTACTTACCACAAGGAACATGTGGGAATGATAGGAAGGTCATACATTTATACACCAAAGCAGTGGCATCTGTTTTAAATGGGCTTGCAGGGCTAACCCCTCCCTCTTTTTTTTATACAATATTGATGCAAAGATTATTCTTTTAATAATTTACCACCAATTGTTTTACATTTTGGTGGAACCTATAGAGAAACAACATCACCAGTTACAGTACAAGAAAAGTGTGAGATATCTCTAAATGGGCAAATTTTTCTTCCTTTCACTTCCTTAGTGTAAGTGGTAAATGGACTTGAGCTTGTAAACTGCTTCTCTTATCTTCTGACTACTTCCATTCATACGCTGGCTCGATGTGCCCTGGACATGCCGGGGATCGAACCGCCATCCTTTTAGTTGAGAGATAACCGACTCTACCAACTGAGCCACAGCCGCCCCATGATCCATGATCGACAGACGTCCTGTTCCCTGGATTTGCTGATAATTAGGGCTCAATTCATTCAGCCCCCAGGCCACCAACTTTTGACCAATGACACAACTGTAGTGTTCCAGACTGTAGTGATGCTCAGAAACTCACTCAGCATCTCTTAACTTGAGAAATCGTACCTTATCTTAAATTACCTATTTACTTAACCTTCAATAGATAATGTATTCAGATAAAATGACTCTGGTCGCCATGCTAATTCTGTAAATCCATTAATTCCATTATGTCTTTGCATTGAGCTAACGCACTATGAAGTACATCCTGGACAATATGTATACCCGTTTCTGTAAATGATGCATAGACTGCCACAAGCATACCTGACAAATCAAAAACTGTCTTGGGCTACAGTGTTGGATCAAAATATAGGGGATTGTCAAAGTTAATAACATTAATTCTTAATGCACATTGTGTACCAACATCAGTGGTGATCCATCCAAATACCTGTTGTTTGGTGATCAAGCAAAGCATTTTCTTTTTTTACTCTCCCAGTCCTTCAAATCTTCCCTCTGTTGTTGTTTTAAACATTTTTACCCCCGTCTGTTACATATGGATGGTGCTGATGATGGAAAGGACAAAAGGAAACCTGCATTCTTGAAAGGACATGTGTGGGAATAAAGATTGTCATAGAACTTTAGACAAGCATCTTTAAATATATATATTTAAAACACTGATTTTTCTGAATCAAAGGGAGCACGACTGCATGATTTCCTTTTGGCTGTTCTTCAAAAGTATATCGACTGTCAAAAATCCCTACAAGGCCAACAAGAAAGCCCTCAGCAATGTGCTGAACTAAACCAAGGCCTAATGATCTCCAGTGTTAGCCTTTCTTTTATATTAAGCACTGTGACGAACAGGTAATGAGTGTATTGAAAAAAAGCACAGGGTTTAATATTGATCTGCTTCTGTATGCTTTGAGCAACAGATTTGCAAAGAAAGAATGAAGTTTTATGAGTTACGGATTGGGAGGTAAAAGTCGGCTATGGCAGTGACATTAGCACACCAAAGTCAATAATTGTTTCTCTTCTGGGAGCACAACAAATGCCATGCCAACCTGACCTTAAGTCTTTCAAGGTAAACAAGTTAAAGTTTGGCTTAATGGTGACAGATTTCTGTCTCGAAAGTTCATATATGGAAGTTGTGTCCTATTTTGCGCCCCCTGTGGACAATAGCATTTCTTATTTATTTTGCTAATTTTGTACCGTAAGAGTGGGGGTATGATTAACAAAAACATAACCCTGCTTTCTTTTAAGACAACTGTATCAATCATGAAGAATCTTTGTCATGAAGGCTGTGTCGGTAGTGTGCGGCTAAACACTTTTCTCAGACATTTCCCCCCAAGCAGCTGTTTCCGACGTTAAAAAACTCTGATATGGAAATCATCGATCTTGTAGCTGATGGTCTCTTCTGCTTTAGTTGGTCATAAAGAGACATTAGTATGAATTTCAGTTTGTTTCATAACCAGCTGAAAGCCCTTCATAGGAGCTTTAACGTTCATATGAGCAATGAATTAAATGTCCAACTCACCCTTGGTTTGAAATATGCCACAGATTCAGGAAGATGCAGTGCTAATATACACAGCATCTATTCTGAAAAAATGAACAGAGTAAAAGTAAGTCATCCCCTATTAAGGAGACCACCCAACCATTAGCTTTGGCTGAGCAATGTCACAGCAGTTTTTCACCCAGAGTGCACGCCATTAGCAGCTGCTGTAGGACAGTCTCGCTCCTGTAACCACTAGACGATAATTTACATTTAACTTTAAGTGTATATACATGCCACCACATATATAGTACTTCAATGATGCTGCTAATAACATATTGCTGACTGTGGGGAAGAGGAAATACTAGTTCTTCAACTTTATATCCTCTTTAATAAACATAAAACTAGTTCATTGTACTTTTGCCTTGACAAGCAAAACTCTCTAATTGTATTTTACCTACAAAATATGAAATAAGTTCAGTCGAATTTAAAAATCAAATCAAGTTAGAGCAAAATTACCATCAATTTAATTTCCCAAAAGTCTGTGTATTCCTCAGTACATTACTCAGAATCTTTTTGGGTGGGTCAATAGCAAATAGCTCTTGCTTTTTGAAGCAATCTTTTTCAAATTGATGTGAGGTATATTTGAAAGCCAAGCAGGAGAAGTGGCATTCAAATTATAAGCCTGTAGGGTATTATTTGGACTTTTAAAAAAAAAATACTTTCTTGCCAATCATTTGAGACAAAAGACAGTGGGGAAAGGCAGCGACAACGCCGGAAATGTGCTTGAGTATAATGCAACTTAGTGATTAGTCAGATTTAAACTTAAAATGCATCTTGGCATACTGGGACCCACTTAAGAATATTAAGAGTTCCCATAAGTGATCCATTAGTGTTCTTTACAGTAAAATCCGGATGAGCTCCACTCCTGTGCACCAGTGGCAGACTGGGACTAAAAGAAAATCCTCCCTGATATTTTTGCTAATGGAATGATGCGTCAAAATAGAGTAAACAGGACATCACCGAGACAAGGGATTCCACAGACACTGTAAAATAATTAGAAGTTAAACATACATTAGAGACGTTTAAATTATGCTGTGACATAGCTCTACATAGAGGTGTTTTGTAGAATATGTTTAAATCAAATGTGCTGGCAAATGTTTACACTTGATGAGAAGATTGCTACCGCTCTCATAGGTATAAGATTAATATGTAGCTTAAGTGACAGCAAATGAGCGTTATCAAAATAAAGAACATTTGCTCAACTTTGGAGCCAGAGCTAGGAAGAAATTAGGTTAGCTTAGCATAATGGCAGTGTAGCTAGGGGAATAGCTCTCTTGGCTCTGTCCCCATTCCATAATAAGTTAATTTTGGAGGGAGCCAGGTTTGCTCTTTATCCCTGCTTTCAGACTTTCTGCTAGGCTAGGCTAGTGGTATGGCTGTAGTTCTGTGCTTTCCATACAAATATGATAATTATGGAATGTAAGCTTCAAGCTGACTTAACGATTAAACGTAGTGACCATCATGAGTTGGCACCAGAATTACTAAACGGTTAAAATCGCCCAAGCTGTAATGCAGCTCCCACCACTAGGCTGGGCTTGAGTCATTTACTGGGTGAAGCCCCTGCTTCTCTTGTGGCTCTACTGCCATGATGTAAACAAGCACAGTAAATGGAAAGCATCTCGTGGGCGCAGCGTGTAACATCCTTTAGCCGCAAACAATTTTGAAGATGTAAATTAGCTTCATAGCTAGATTTGGTATAGATTTGTATCAACTTCTTCATCCATCTTGTCAACCGAGGGAGTAAATAAGCATATTTCCCAAATGTTAAACTTTTCTTGAAACTGCTTTCACTTTTATACAGGAACCTGATAAAGATTAGTGACTTAGCCAATACTTTATTCAACATCATACTACAAAGTGTACCATGTGACCCAGGTCTGGGTTGATTCATCATCATCTCAAAGCTGTGTTTTCCTGCCTTTCTGCTGACACGGGCAAAAAATTGATTTCAGGTGGGAGAGAGAAAGAGACTGTCAAGGATGAGAGGGAGTGTCAGTCTGCCAAGATCAATAGGTGAATCAAAACCCATGCTGATGTTTCACTCTTCACTCTCTCTCTTTCAAGTTTTCACCTTCTTCTTCTTTCTCTATCAAGTCTTTCTTCATCTGACGCTGCCAGAAAGCCCAAAAATGCTGACAAACAGTCGTCTGGGCAATTCCAGCATCTTTATTTGCACTCGATCCAAGAAAAAAAAAACCTGCAACCTCGAGCGACTCTAAAAACACTTTGTGTGTCTCCCACACTCTCGGAAAACTTCCGCTCTATGGGTGATCGAACATTTAGTGTTCCTGACCCGAAGCCGAGGAACTCTCTGGCTTGGGAACTCACTGCCACCGCTTCCCTTTGTTCACTGTATAGTCTTCAAACTTTCTATTTCTAACTAGGCTTGTCCTCCTACATGCTGAGCTTATTGCTTTCACTATTGTTTGCTGCAGTTGTATGCTTTCAAACGGTTTAATTTTATGCTTGTACTTTATTTTTTCATTGTTATTGCTATTATAAAAAGATTCCTGCTTTTTTCCCCTACGGAGAAGACAATAAAGGAAACATTCCATTTAATCTTTTGTGTGATTATCATATATTTACAATGAGGATAAGGAGAATGAATTGTCACTTTGGCTAAAAATTGGTGGATCGGTACTGTACTACGGATTAGAATGGCACAAATATAGACTCAGGCTATTGTAACCACATCTTTCCTGTCATTACACTTTGGAAGATTTAACACTCAGCTCTAAATCCAATTTGTGTGGGAGACATTAACAATACTTGATCTGACTTACCTCAGGGAAACAGCCATCCGAAGAGCCTCCCCCACTGGACTGTTTAGGCTGATGTTGATGTTTTGACAAAAGTGCAATAACAGTGAGTCTATTCTTCAAATTGAAATTGAATTTGTATAGAGATGAGCGGAATAGAGGTGTCGGCCCAGCGTAAATAACTTAACACTGTCAGTCGCTCCCGGCAAGGCTGAATTCATTTGAATCTATTAAAGAGGAAAAGGGGCATGAGGACAACATTTAAACATTCAATGCCTACTAATGTCTGCACAAAGAAGGGCAAAGTATGGACTTCAACAACAACAGTGGGAATTTTTCAAAACCGGCAAGTCGTTGCATATTTTAACAACATCTGCACACAAAAATATCAAGATATATTATAATGCATTATGCATCTTTATGACATGTTGTGAGCTGGGCTGTATATTTTCAAGCTAGATTTATTTGGCTATAACATGTTATAGGCAATAATTGGTAGACAGGAATCCCATCAGAACTTCTATACTGCATCATAAAGCATTTTGAATGTGGTGTGACTCGGGGCAGATGGACCAAAAAAAAAAATGGCCCCACACCTTTCAAATCACACTGGCCAATCAGTGGAGCTGAACATAACACTGAAGAGTTGAGGCTTGCAGGTGACAACCTTGTATCTCTGAAATTGTCATGTACCGCAAAACTTTCTCTGTTTTATTAAAAGATAAATAATATAAACCCAACAAACGGGTGAAATTTGGTTTTGTGCCTCAACAATGCCCTCAAAACCTCGTCACATATTTTATATCCTTTTTCAAGCATACATTTTGACAAGAAATAGTCATTTCACATACCGGCTCATACATATTTATTAAAAATTCAACATCTAAATGAATTATTCTGTATCTCATCAGCTGAAAAAGCCAGAGGTAACACAGGTGTGGTATAATGCTGCCCTCAAGTGCTCCCTGTATGCTTTTGTTGCCGGGACTGTAACTAGTGACTACGACTTCAAGTACCTTTGGTGGTGACTAAATAAATGACCTGTTGGGCTTTTAGGTTAAATTATGTAGAGATACCAAGCTAAGGTAATTTGTGCTTGACCCATAATGCATATTTTCAGACCCTTCTTTCCCATTACCAATTCATAAAGGATCATACGTCAACATAAAAAAAAATCAAGTTCCAAACTATAATGTCCAAAAAAATAAAGAAGGCTTAAAGGAAGAATTCTACATTTGAGAAGCGCAAGTCACGGTGGCTGTGTTGTTGTCAGAGCCAGGTTTACATCATGTTTAAATGGGCGGGACTGTCTGCTCCTCCCCTTGCAAATAAAAGCTGTTTAAATCAAGGATTAGAGAAAAGAAGAACAACATACTCATTGCTTAATTGAATATCACATAAGCGTTTTTAAGATCATGGTCATTCCGCGTAGAATCTTCTTTTATTATCTCGAGATAATGAGATGAATAAGAGATATCTCGAAAACTATTTTTTGATCTCGGGATAATAAGATGAATTAGTAGAGATATGGAGAAAACAAATTATGTATCTCATTATCACAGGAAAAAATGCAAGTCTTTGTCTTTTAAAAAAAACGACTCTAATAAACTTGTTATCACAGGAAACTATCGCTTTATCTCGAGATAATGAGATGAATCATGAGGATCTTAAGAAAACAACTAACATGATCTTGTTATAAGAGGAACTGTCGCTTTATCTCGAGATAATGAAATGAATACGTTGAGATCTTGCAAAAAACAAATGACATTAATTCACTTTCACAGGAAACCTGTGTTTTTATCTCGACATAATCAGACAAATAAATATAAAACCACAAGAGAACAGCTTACATTAACTTGTAACAACAGGAAGACCAGCGTTATATAAGCAGCAAACCACCATTATGATTCATAATAATAAAGGTTTTACAAAAGCACAACATTTTGATCTAATAAAGTTTCAACTGTTGAATTAAAAATAGTAGAATAGGTCAAAGAATTGCAGCCGGTTGGACCACATTAGTGTAGAATTGGTTCATGTGTAGCATAAGTTGCAGATACAATTGTGGTGTGACAAATGTGCTATATAAGCAAATTTAGCTCCCCAGTAGCACCAACTGAACCACATCTCACTTTGGTTGTTGGAAAAGCTAAAGCCCATTTTCCATGTCAATTTCTTTTGACAGATACTTGTATTGCTTCAACCAATTAAATTCTATATAGACACAGAGGTATACATTCAGTAGATATGGCAACAGCCTCAATAATAATGTGTTTACATGTAGAGCCACTTATTCAAACAAGTTACATTAATTTTTTGCCCAACCTGTTTACATTTTCCCAACAGCGTTAATTTGTTGATATGGCTAAACCTGTTTTCAGGGTTTTTCTGGCAGAGCTGATGGTGGTAGACTGTTGTTGTTTTTTTCATTTCCTTTTTATGTCCATTGAATTTGCATTTCAGAGACAGCATACCACCTCATCTCTGAGATCTGTTCCAAATATTGCACCTTTTCTCTTTCCCATTAAGGTGGAAATTAAAGGATTTGTTTGCCTTGAGGGTCAGCGTGGTCATACCAACACTATACTGTCTATAGATAATATATACAGGTCTGTTTTTCTATAATTGAAAGTGGGCGAGACATCCATTGAGTCCAGCAGATGGTGAACATATTGTGAAAAAGGAAATTGATAAAAATAATGAATAAATCCAGCAAGTAAAACAAATTAATAAAGCCACTGAAATACATCGAGAAGTTGCATAAGCAATAAAAGGTGAACTTTCTATTTATGAGAGAGGCACCTCTTCACACAGATGGTTTATCATGAAGCAGTGGCATCATAATCCAATGAATGGCTTATGGTGATTAAGTTCCAATTGTGGAGCTCAAAGCAGACTGCTCAAGATTCCTCTTGACAAAAGTGTGTACTCCTGTGAGCCAGAGCAAAAATCCATGCCCCAGTTTAAGATTCTTATCAAGTGTAGACAACCCTTCACCACATTGAGCTTCAGGGGGAAGCAGTCCTCGGTTTCTAGACGAGACCCGGTTGGATTTCATCTTTTGACCTCGTCACCAGTTCACACATGACCTGCACCGGCCTAAAACCTCTGTCAACATGCGCTCTGCCTCTACCAATCACTGCTGTTGTCTCTGACGGACGGATGAGCCTCCAGGTCGCCGAAGCCGACAATGACGCCATCTGACCGTGGATCGCACACGGTCCAGACTGAAACCCTGCAATCTTGCTCCTGTCATAAAAAAAAAAAATTGACAGATATCTTTGTCCAAGGGCAATAGGACTACCGAAAACTCCTTGCTGTGACAACAACTTTGCCTCCGTCTTTGGGACACGGGGGTCCATGTGTGCTTTGAGCTGTCGGTTTGATGTTGCCCTGGGCGCTCTGTGGGACACAAGATTTACACGCTTTGCACCGAGTTGTCACTCTGTCAGAAAAATATACCGCAGAGTCTTCATGAATGATGCCTTCCTGCGTTGTTTCTTTTTTTCATCAGATACGGTTCATCTCACTCAGTTTATGGAATATGTTCAGAGGAAATCTTGGTATGTGGTTAGGTCAAAGGTCGTAATGAAAGTGAAATTAGCTTATTTTGATCTGTGAGCAATAACTAAACATTTTCTCCTGACTTCTAAGTCCTTAGAAAGTCTTTCCAGTACAACTCCATTTCGTCATCATTGCTTATTGAATCTGAGAAACTAAACAAATGAAGATGTCCAGAAAGCAAGACATACCTGCAGAGTGAAACCCACGAAGAGCTGCAGAGGGAACGAGGAAGAAAAACAAAGAGGAGAGAAAAAAAAAAAAAACAGCATAAAAAAACCCATACAGGAAAATGTTCCCACCTCTTGGTGCTGCAGTGAACACCGACAGATTCTTCACCCGGGGACTGTGGAGCACTTAACTCGGTGCTGTCGTGATTTCTCCAATTACGGGTGACAGCTCCCAATCCGCGTGGGAGGTGGATCACCTCTGGAAGTGCCATGCAGAATACGAAGCGCACCACAACATTAATAATTCACCGGGGGTGCATTCATATTCAGTCTAAGCGCTGCAGTTTGGGGCCCATTAGTGATAAAGCCAAGCCGACGCTCCCTTATACCTTTCAGCTTGATGTTCAATCGCAGGTATAAAGCCCACATGTTTGATTTTTTATTTTATTTTACGAGTTGAAATGCTTTTATTTCATCGCTGCATGCAGGAGAACAAACTTCATGAATGTTCAGAGGCTCGAAAAGTACTTCGAGGTACTGCCAGGAAGTTTTTATAAAGTGGTAAATGTGGTGTTTGCTGCTAAGGAACACTTTGCAGTACACAAAGTTTAGTGTTGTTTCTTGGCTTAATGATTTTCAAACAGTGCAAAGACTTATAGAATAAATGACAAGGAAGGGTGGAAGTTTGCAAAACCCACTGAAGCAAATCAGCCCCCTAGTAGTGAGGACTACTATAGCGTCCATGCATGCCAGACGGCAGCGGCTCTCAGCAAGCGTACAGCGTTCCCAAACCAAGTGCCTGGGCTCAGCAGGCTACATACACACTGCTTTCCCTGAAAAAAAAAAAAAAAAAACACACACTCTTCTCCTGAGGAGCAAAATAAAAATGGGTTGTAACAATCGAGGAGCAGGCATGAAAAATGGATTGAGTCTGGGAGTGTGGGAAGGAAAAGCTGGAATGGAGGTCGAAGCAAGGCAAAGAGCCGCGGTCTAGACACGTTTTAAACATCTGCAAGTTGTTGTAACAACACTTGTGAGGTTGACTTAGGAAGGTGTGTACAGCACACCAGGGAGTTAAGGTAGGATTTAACAGAGCCTTGATTCACTGCACTGGCAGGTAGCTGAATGTATGTGGGTGTTGGAAGCAATTATAGAGCTCAGTGTTATGTTTTATAAATAGTAAATGTCAAGACATTAATGATCTCAAAAGGAGGCAAGGCGTTAACCCATATTCTGGCTCTTAGCATGCGAAAATAGGTCACAGCGTGAGATTCATATTCATGTGTTTTAAAGTAACTTTGCAAGAGATTTCAACTCTCACTTTCTACCAGGCGATTTACATTTTAGTACGAGTTAAGTTGGTGAAGATGGTTTTGTGTCGGGTGTTGTCCAGTAGTGGCAGATGGTTGACTCCAGTCTGCTCACAGGAAGCTTTGCCTTCCACTGCTGCCAACTGTTTGCTTACGGTGAATCAGTGTTGGGTTCTCTGAGAAAAAAAAAGAAAAAGAGAACCGTCTAGACCTGTTTTACATGTTTAATGTCCTCAGCCGTGTTTGTCGGATTTGGCAAATCGCAAGAGGCTGATTCAATTTGGCCCATTCAGAGAGAAATTTTATTAGGAAAGAGAGGGGTGGTTTATGAGGTTCTTTATTGAGATCAATATGCATGTAAACATTTGTTCCGATGGTTTCTTCCTGCTTGTGCATGTCTGTAGCTCTACCCCTGATTATCAATTGCAGGATAAGCATTGGCTGTTGAGCTTGCAGATTAATTGGGAGAACAGGAAAAAAAAAAAAAAGTATTGTCTGCAGTGAAAGATGTAGTCCAATTTTGTTTTATAAATAGAAAAGAGACTTCCAAAGTCACAGATGCAAGAGAGGAGGAGGATGAAATCCCCGGTGCACAGCAAGGGGCGAGCAGAGGAGCAACATCTGGAGGAAGAGGCACCATCAGGAACTGTGAGCCCAATGAAAAATGATCAGAATGGGCCAAACCACAACAGCCCAAGCACAGACCCTGAACAACTATATAAACCTGCATTATGAGAAAAAGTGAAAAGCTGAAATAAGTGTTGTGTTAACTGACCTCTTTATACAGTCTGCAAAGTTGTCTCTAAGTGACCTGAACACTCTCTTATCAATCTTGTAGATGTGTGTGCAGTTCTATTCAAGTTTAAATGAAACTATAAATGATTAAACTGTTATATTAGCACTTTTTCTGGCATTGGGACCGTTTGAAGCATGGAGCAGATTTTTACTTATTTTAGATATAATCAGTTCTTATGACTTTGTGATCTTTAACCAGATCCCAGATTTAAAGATCATTAAGACCGTTACTTTATTTAACTCTATAAATTGTTAAAGTCTATGACCAACATGTCACATAGACACTAAGGCAAACTGTGGAATAGAAAATATAGGTAGATATCCTTCAAATTAAAAGGCATCTTTTTTTAGTTTAAATGTCATTTGATTTGTTAGGTCTTTCAGATTCAGCCACACTGTGTGGAACACATGTAATGACCTTAGTAATTACTGTCATTTCCCCCAGGTCTTATTTAACTTCCCTTCTTTTAAAAAGTCGGTGGATCATCTCACCTGTCTTAAAACATTTCATTTTAAAGGCGGTAGCGGGCTCAATTTTAAAAATGTGATATCGTATAAATCTTCAGATTGTGATGAATCTGTTGAAGATGTAACGCTAACTTACAGGGAAAAAAATGAATGTCGCTGAAAAGTGGACTGTCTTTACTACCAGGTAATATTTATTTTTATGAGATTGTAATTTTATTTACAAGATTGATTTATTCATCTTGCTTTCTGTTTTCCACCTTTCTTTCTCTTCTTTCTGTTTTCCTGACTTTGCTCTTTGGGCATCAGATGGTGCTCCAATTTCCACTATTTACTCCACGGTCCATCAGAAACAGAGACAGTGGGGCAGGACGCACACCGTCCGACGTAGCAAAACCGTGGGGGGGGGGTCCATACCGAGATTATAACCAGCAACCTTCCAGTTCCCAACCAAGGTTCCTATGGACTACTGCTGCCTAATGTAAGTCGAGAGTCTATGGGGTTGGTGGTAGCCTATAATGGTTACTGCATGCTCCCCATGTACAGAGCCTGAAGCGGGTGGCCACGCTCAAATCCGACCTGTGGCTCCTTTCCTGCATGTCTCGCCCCACTCTCTCTTTCTCCCTGATTTCTATCTCTATCCACTCTCCTATCTCTTAATAAAGCCATAAAAATTCACAAAAATGAAGCCTTAAGTAGAGTCTTTTATAACCACACACAATTTATGAGAGTGGTCCAGTGGTGTTTTTTTTTTTTTTTTATATAAACGCAGTGGTGTCTGAGGGTCAAAAGCCCAAAAAAGTTTTCCAGCTGCATGAACAACATTGAACCAGAATTGCACCTCATTAGTGCTCTTCACATGTTTTTTTTTTGCACATTAGGCCACTGTGAAGGTCACTTCATGTTTTATCCACCAGGAACACTCGATTTTTAGTAACTTTTGTGCTTATAATTCCTGTAGCCTGTCTAACATAATTAGCATTTAAAGAAGGTTAAAAAAAAGTGTTATCTTTGCAGAATGGCTAGAAATGTACTAAAACATGCACACCAAGTCTGTGATAAAATCAAAGCTACTGAGCTTTGGCACCAAGCCAAAGCTGACATGACTATAGAAGCTTAATGGTATTTAAATTCCACCCAATCAGGACCTGGCACCAGTTTAAAACATTTTACTAGTGCATAGGTCCTAATGATGAGAAAGCCCCCTAGTCCTGCATATGCTAAATTTTAATAACAGTGCAAATGGGAAGAATTAAACATGATATATTCGTATGCACCTTACACTTAAGGTGAACTTTAGCAACTAAAACATATCTTGAAAGTGTGTTTCAGAGCAGCGTGTGAATCCCAAGGCCAATAATCCACAAAGCTCCCTCACAACTGTCTTTCATGACATGAGCACATAGCTACTTTTCCGGAGATATTGCAGAACAAACAACCGCTGTGATGTGCTCGTTCATCAGACCACAGACAGACAACACTTGAGCACCCCTGAGTCACAGATAAGTGAATCTTGAAACCTGGTTTTGCCGTGAACAAACAGAATAAGACATCCAATCTGCTCTAGTTTCATCTCAATGGATTCTAAGGAGTTTATATGACAAATACAACTCCGCAGAGGGCGTGCGAACACAGTTGGACTGGGAAGGAGAAAAGCTCAGACACCAGTTGCTGAATTACACTTGCAGTATGTGAGTGCTTCTTTGCACCTGAAATGTAATACCTTGAAAAAAGTTTATTTGTTTTTTGAAGAAACCCGAATCCATGTTGAAATTTCACATTGATTTTTAATTAGGCCAAGCACACTGGGGAAAAAAAATATTTCAATGAAAAATATATCAAGATAGCTAAAGAAAATCAATGTAAGTTCAGCTTCATTTCAATCACTTATTTATAGCTGATTCAATCAATGTTGAGACAAAATATGTATAAAACATCAATCCTAATGCACAGCAGATTTAACAGGCAACATGCTTGAATTGAAACTAACAAGGTTTTCAAACAATAGGTCACTTACACTTAAAGGGGACATATTGTGAAAATTCCACTTCTACAGTGTTCTTGAACATATATTTGGGTAACCTGAGTGTCTACCGACCCACAAGATTTTGGGTTTGTGGTCCGCATAAGTCTTACAACACAGAGAAAAATGCTCCGTATCAAGTTAGTTCTCCTTGTGACATCACAGTGGGATTCTGGTAAAAAAAAAAAAAAAAAACTCCCCTGTATTGTCTCCGGCAGAAATTGACAAAAAATTTAATAAATGAGCAGGATATCTTAAATAAAAAGGGGGGTTCAAGCCTGCAATCAACAAAATAGCAAACAAGTATCATCTTCTTGTTTGAGAGAAGAAACACCAAAACAACTCTCAAAAGCCTAAGAGGTACTGGATTGGCTCTTGTGTTCAACCAATGAACGTACAGCTCTTTCATGAATACCTACAACCCTAATTATGACGGTGATGGTTTTTAAATTATTGATGATGATGATGATGATGGAAATGACGATGGTTTGTTTGATATTAACGATTTAAAGAAGTTTGTATACTGATTAAAACTCTCAAGAACTGCCGTCATTGTTGTGCTTTGCCTCTGTGCAATGCCCGTCAGCACCTGTGTGTCCAATCGGACTCAAAGCTGATCGTTTGCACTTAATGACATTGTTTCCTCTTCTCCATCTTTGCTTGTGTTGTTCTTACTCTCTGATGTACGTCACTTTGGAAGTGAATTGTAGTAGAATTTCACTGTACTACTTGATAAATAAAATGGCTAAGAGCATGAAAAGCTATTTGATTCTGAAAACAGTGACGCTAACTAAAGGAAAGTTAAACTACTAATATCACACTTTTTTTTTGTGCTATTACTGCCCAACATGGATCATGTTAATAGAACATGATTGATGAGCGGTGTGTTTTATGTGCTCACACAGTAAAAGTTTACCTGCCTTGTTCTGTTACACTTTGATTTATTCATGCTTTTCTAATTTGACCTCATTAAAATTGCTCATGAAATTGTTAATTAGAAGACGCTACAAGATAAGAAAGGGTGATTAATGTACTCCTCAGTCTGGATTAAATGTTGTGATCTAATGTTAATGAATAGCCTCAGTGTGTTTCATTACACACACAAACCATTTGATATTCTTAAGGCTGAACGTAGAGAACGTAGAGAGGATGCTGCAAATAAAAATCTGTATTTCTTCATACGTGAATATTCTGTGAAATCATCCTGACTAGTGAGCACAATTTCTCCACTTAGACTGAAGTTCCCTAAATGCAGCACACTCGCGCCGGCTTGTAAAAAGAATCATTACGAAGTTTAAAAAAGGAAAAGTGATGACATTCGCCTGTCAGCAGGTGAGCGTTAGCTCCATGAAAGCCCCGTGACCTTTCCCCACAAAGCCTGCTCTCCACTTAGGGAAGGAGTGAAAAGGGTGAAGGAATTGCAAGAGGGAAGAAAATATATTTCATTTAAAAAATTATGAACTCCATATCAATGGTGGCTCCATAGCGACACCTGATTCTTAATAACATGATTTCTTCAAAGGTGTTCGGCAAATCGCTTCGCATTTACATTTCAAAAGGAGAGAAATTGCTTTCATTTCACTCACTCGGTATCCCCCCCCCCTCCTCCTCCTCCTCCTTCTAAAGGTGACTTTTATTTCTGAAAGTGTGTTTTTAAGAGTTTATCTTTGAGTGGGTTTTTGTCGCCCAAGTGATGTCACATCAGCATACGTATTTGACCGACTCTGGAAACGTCCTTGGGAAGGCACAAATTGGCGGCTTTTACAAAAATGAGGATCGGTTCAAGGATTTCTCTGAAAGGTAGATTGAAAGAAAGAACATGGCTGCATATCCTCCATAAGTGAAGTATAGTTTCAGTGCTCCTTTTCTTAAGATTTCACAGCATCTTTTAATAAGGATTTTTTTTTTTCAAGCAGGCCTGAGCCGAGTCAAATTCATGTCAATCTTACCTTAAGTTTCTGTATAGATATCTTCACCTCACCTCAGTGCTTGGTCTTTGACTCGAATACATCTTTACTCATTACATGTGGGCTCCCCTGTGCTTGTGCCAACTGCTACACTTGAATTCACAACACACTTTCAAACAAGTAGCACCACATGGTTTCTGCACAAACCTCCAGTGATTGCTTGAGGTGGAAGCAGTAGGTGTAAAAATAAATGTAGAAAAAAAAAAGGAATACATTTAAAAGAGTAATTAATCATCTTAATCACATGGACACAATCCTCCACTCTGGTATTTGCCTCAAACGCTGCGAGCTTTGTTCATCAAAGCTAGCCATGTAGGTAATAACTTCCTCGGTGCTTTCACTGCCGTCCCTAGATTTGCATTTAGATCGTGAGATGATCCCCTGCAAGCTCTTCATATTGACCGTTCATCCTTCTCTAAAAAAAAGCTGCAGCCATGCGATATGCCACGCTGCATGGATGCACGGAGCGATACAACAGTGAGTGTTTCAATGTTGATTGATTGGCACTGTCTGCTGCTCCTCTCATCTCGTGAAGAATAAGAGGTCCTGTTGAGCCTGGTGTTGCGCTAAACCCCTGCGTAAATGTCACCAAGACTATCACTGGTGTTTTTTTTTTATTTTCACACTTAATATGACCAACGGAAGGAAAAAAAACCAAGAATGAATCTAGGTGAAGACAAGCGTCAGTATACCAGAGGAGTAAGCATGCCACTGCGATTTAAAAAAAAAAAGAAGCTTTTATGAATTAAATAATGACATCTAAAGAGAAGCAAGCAGCTGCTTAGAGGGGGCAGTCGACAGGGAAATCACCACTTTTAATTTCATCTCCGCCAGTTAAACACATGCGCCTCACTTCCTCTCTTTCTCCTCGAGCTCACACACAAGCACCCATGGGGGACCCTGCTCTGTTGTAGGTCGTTACAGAAGGTCACAGTCATGGGCCTGTGCCAGTGTTACGATTGTGCAGCGATGTGACCTCAAAATATTTTGATATGCAGCTGTTTGGCTCTTATTTCTTTCCTTTAATTATACATGAGTATTGTAGGCTATAGTGTTCTTTCCAGAGTTTTATGGGCAGGATTCAATCTTACAAGCTGACTTATCTCTCATTGCTGTACAGTGTTTCCCTTTAACCTCAAAGAATCTTTTAACTCTTTTCAGGGTGCGCCGATGGCCTGGTGGTTGGTGTGTGCGCCCTGTGTGTCAGGCGGCCCGGGTTCAAATCTGATCTGTGGTTCCTCTCCCGCATGTCTTTCCCCAAAATCTCTCTCTATATTTGTAAAAAGTCTTTTTATTTTTACTTTTTATGTGCAAATAAAGCTTTACCATGTATATTATATATTTAAAACCAACTGTTTCATTTCACATTGAGGCCATGTAGAGGAATTGAAACATGGCCAGGAAATCTTGTCAATCATTAAGATCCGTGTTCAGCATCCTGACTATTTTTCTTTGGTTCCTACATATTTTTGAGGGAAATATCTGTCTTTTAACTGCTAACATCAAACTCCTAACTTATGCTGCAATTTCCTGTCAGACAACCAAGATACAGTGAATTCACCCAATTTTTTGAGGCGGAAATTTTGCTGTATAAAAGGAGACTATAAGTGTTGAATGTTAAACAGAAACAGTTAAGTTAAATGTGAATACTATCAAGCTACAGCAATTAGCTTTAATTAGCATGCTTTGTTTGAAACCCGACTATAAACAATCCCGCTCACATTATGTATAAATATACCACCTTTTGCATACATACAATTTTTGTATTATAAATTCTGATGTAGGTTTAAATATTATTTCAAGCAAGAAATGCAGTTTAATGCCGTTACTATTGTTAACTCTTTAGCTTAAGAAATTCAGTATAGTTGACATTTCCGTTAAAGTTATTCCATGAGTACAATAACAGACTAATGTCGTACCCACCGTTCTTTCAGGGTTTACTATAAACTCTATAAACAAATGGACAGTGTGCCTTAGCCTCCTCTCATTGGACGAGGATGAAGCCAAAATACCTGCATGCCAGTTGCTGACATATTGCGAAATTTGCTACGTACAGTAGGGATAAGCTAGAAGAGCGGGAGTAGTGATGTCACATACATCTGAAAACATACATTTAACTTACAGATTAAACAGCAAAAATCTCTCACATGGGTAAGGTCAACAGCGGAACAGATTCTTGAGTCTGTTTGTATGTGTGTTACATTTTCTCTTGCTGTTTCTTCTATACTTCGCAAATCCTATCCCCAAAAAGTTTTGAGAAAAAATGTATCTGACAAGCATATTGATTTCATAGTTTGACCCATGTCCTATATGTTGAGGAGGGCTTTATGACCTATACTGCAGCCAGTCAGCAGCGGGGGCTCTAAATCTTTTGGCTTCACTCCCAGTCGGCTGTTGCTCTGTCCATCTTAAATGAGTTTAAATATTTTTAATTTGTCAAACACAACTGTATTTTATGTTGATAACTTTGTGGTCACAGTGATGGACATCTTTGAATGTTACTAATTCATTTGAGTCTCTCAAGCTTGACAATACACGCAAGGACGCTAGAATGATTTTAAAAAAAATTAACCAACCACTTGCCTCTGTTTGGTTCTAGTGGAGGACACTGTGGACTTGCAATCTTTTGATAATATCAAAATATTTTGATAATACTATATCATAAATATGTGAATACCATGATGCCATGTCACCTTTTTTTCCACTGTATGTAAAATTGTTCCTCAATAAATTGTATTAAGATTTTACATCAGTTCAGAATCTGCATTTGATAGAGCGGTGAAAAGATGTGAAAACCAATCTCGCTTCCGTGGAGTCTGAGTCACTGTGGTCCTCGACGTGATTTAGCCACTTCATTTGCATAGGTTAATTTCAAACAGCACCTCAAATTAGGCTTGAAAGGATAATTACTTAATCTTCCTGCTCCTTTCCTCTTCGCTAGCTATCTCACTGCTGTATCTTTTATTCCACCCAGGTTATATAAATGTATCTTCCAACATCTACTTTACTCGAGCATCTGTATTCATCCACGGGGCCAATCCGCTCTCCGTCTCTCCCCTCCTCTCCCTCATAATGTCAGCTGGACCTGTCTTTAATTCACTCCCACTCATGTACTCTGGAGAAAATTGCCCACACAAAGCGGCTAATTTTTCCCGATATACCTGGAGCCATCTACAGCGGCCATGTCAACTGAGGAGCGGTCATTAGCAGTAATTATCTCTCTTTGAACCCGGGTCACAGAACATCCTGATACATTTATTTTGTGACATTGGAAATATTCAGCCCTTAAAGACCCCACTAAACAAAAGAAGCACAAAGAGTAAAGTTGATTTCAGGACGTAATTGACATGTTAACTGTTCTTCCTGTCTCAAACAAGTGTGCTTTTGATCTGTGTCTTGACATTAACTAGCTTGCATGACCAACAGATTGGCCGCTGCCCTCTAAAGCCTTAAAGGTCCCATATTATGCTTCTTCTGGTTTTATATGCTCTTTAGTGTGTTTTCCATGTGTCCTGTGCATGTTTAGGCACATCTATGTGAAAAAATTCAAAGTCCGTGGAAACGCGGCTTCTCCTACCTCCTCCTGTTAGCTGTAGCATTAGCCGCATGTAACGCTCGGTTCTAGCCCCCCTCGAAAAAGATTTGCCAGTGTGACGTCTTGTCAGTGTGATATCACTGCTCTAAGCCCTCATTGGCTCGTTGTGGCAAGCCCTGCAGCTCATGTTGCACACCCGTTAACTTCTGTAGCACGCCCACGATATGCCGTAGCCTGCCGTAGCACAGTAGTGCTAAGGTGCTAATGTTTATGCTCCTCTCGGAGTCAGAGTGGCTGCATTCCCAATATGGTAAAAGGGGCGTGACATTTCCAAGAACCGTGCTGAGCGACTGACCAATCAGAACAGAGCCGACCAATCAGATCAGACTTGGCACACGTGGGGACTCTGAACATGGGCACTTCAGAGCCTTAGAGAGAGAGTCAGAAGTGAGCCAGTGCATGGAGCAGCAGTTCATGAAAACAGACACTTTTTTAGAACTTTAGCTATTGTGAACATACTTTAGTAGGTACATAGATTAAATATAAGAACCCCAAAAAGGGCAGAATATGACCTCTCTAAGGCAGACACAAGTTCAATGTGGAGGCACGAAATGGATTCAAACTTTCAGGTTTTTTTCCCAATGACCTCTGAGCGATGCTGAGCTGACTTATGACTTCTCCAACTACTGGACTTTAATTATGTAATAGGTTTCATGGTTAAACAACGATTTAGAGGGATACATCACGTGCAGATAATAACATGATGATGAAAGGTCATGACCTGAGAAAAAATCAATTACAGGACATTCCGTTTTGTTTCCTTTTCTGTTTCAACAAAGAACTACTGTACGTGACGAGGAATGGTAATATAAACATGAAAGTCCATCCATCTATGGTTGATTTTAATCAGTGATTCACAAGAACATTCCAAGTTTTTCTCGCCCCTTCTCAGAATATGTGGTCTTTGTAATCCTCCTACATTGCTTGTATTGTGATTCATAATATGTGTTCCTTATCATTCTGTTCAAAGACCCCGAAACATATTTACAGTGAGAGCAGGTAGCAACATAAAGGAATGTTTCTCTTAATGTTAATTTATTTAGAAAAACTCTGAGGTACAGTACTATGGATGAGAGGAGCATCCCAATTTTTTTTACATCATTTATACATATTCATATATTTATAGAAATAGAAAGGAAATAATGTTTAGCTAACACAACAGATTTGAAAATGTATTTAAATGATTAACAAACAAAGTATGAACTACAGAGTTTATGTAATGATCCCCGATGATGAGTCCCGAATTTCACCTCTGGGGATCAATAAAGTGCTATCCTAATGTGTAGGCATTGGGTCTATATAATGCACATAAACCTACTGTCCTTTACTGCTCTGTATGACTTTAAAGGGAGTTAAAAAAATAATGTAAAATGGTTAGGTATAATAAGCTAAGGCTAACTTAGTGTGTATTTGTTGTTCATATGAAGTTGTATGAGTTGGAAGATGACCAAAATAAAATAAACTGGGGCGCTGGTGGCGCAGTGGTTAGTGCGCGTGCCCCATGTATGTAGGCTGTAGTCCTCAAAGCGGGTGGAACAGGTTCAAATCCAGCCTGTGGCTCCTTTCCCACATGTCATTCCCTACTCTCTCTCCCTGATTTCCAGCTCTATCCACTGTCCTATCTCTCAATTCAAGGCACAAAAAGCCCAAAAATAAATCTTTAAAAAAAAGAAACTAAACTCCCCTTAATTTCAGTCTAAAGTTGATTGATATAAAACTGTTTATACACAGGCATCCCTTACGTTGCTGGTTTAGATTATTCAAAGAACACACGTGGCTGTGGAACAATGGTAGAGTCAACATTTGTCGTTCAATTCCCCTGCCTCACTTCCTGCAGCCACCTGTCCAATGTGTTCTTGGGCAAGACACTTAACCCCAGGTAGCTCCCGATGCTTTATCAGCAGACTGTGAATGTGTCTGAATGGGACTAGTTAACACTGATGTTCACTTTATATAGCAGCCTCTACCATCAGTGTGTGAATGGGTAGGTGTGACCTGCAGTGCAAGATCAAGTCCATTTACCATTAACAAAAGAATGTAAAAATAATTCACTGGAGATTCATATTATTCACACTTCCTTTAACATTGAATTGTGTGGTATATATTCAACAGAAACAATCTCCCACACATAATCAGAGTTGCCAGCAGGTCATTTTTTGAGTCTAAAACCCTGCTGCAGCTCTGTGTTCAAACAGCACGCAGCCATGCTTAAAAGCTCTTTTTAGAAATCTCTGGATCATTTACTTACCCTCTGGTCAGTCGAAAGTCCTATTTTTTTTATTTCAAATCAATACTAAGTTCAGCTGCACACCTCTTAAACAAATGAACAGCCTGGTTCTTTTGAACTTCACTTTTCGATATATAGACGATCGAGAGATGGAGAGATAGTAAATAACCATCCCTCCCACTCACCAACAGGAGGTTTTTGTCTCGTTTAACCTGTAGACACAAGTCAGCAGTTTAGAAGCAAACAGAAGAACACATGCTATCTTTACTGAGTTGATACCGACTGAAACACTCACCACCACTTTGAAAAGGTCACATGTCCAAACACAGGTAAACACATGGAATGTTAACAGTGCCTCATTTTGAGAAATTAAAGACTTATCACAGTTTTTCAACACACAAAAAAATGTATTTACACCATTTCATCTCTTTCCTGTTTACCTCCCTGATGAGGTATGTTTTTTTCCGTCCCCGTGCCCTTCAACAAGCCACTCTCTTGTATCATGGCCATGCTCGCTGTCTAGGTAGACAGCCAGACCCTGGGATGTTTCGTTAGTTTTTAAGTGCCACTTAGCAAGGGCATGGTGCAGCTTTCCCTCTCCGCATATGTGCTCCATCCACCTTGCAATCAGAGTTTCTGCTTGTCCAGACCCTGAGCGCAGGTGGTCCATTCAAAGCTCTTCATCAGGAGACAAGATGGAACCCAACTTTACTGAAAATGACCGTGCCAGGGGCCATGATGGGTCTGCATGCCCAGAGAATAACAACCATCATTTCAATTTGGAGCATTACAATGACGTCGTCTGCAATGGAGAGGTGCTTCAATGTAATGGCTTTTTGAGATTGTTAGGGTTGGATTTTTTTTAGCATTTTGAAATATGGTTTTGCTAAATATACGCATTTTTAAGCCATGTCGTCCTCTGAGATGAAAAAGCATCCACTCTGTGCTCTCTTTTCGAGTTCTTGTGTGCACATGAATGAGAATGGACCTCATTCACGAGCCATTCAAAGATTTATGTTTAAGTTGTGCATCAAAGACAGCTTTTAGCATTCACCAATTTATTTGTAACTTGAATTTTTTCTTTATTAAGAGCAAATGAACAAAAAGTCAAATCAAGACTCCTATTTTTTACGCAGGAGGGAAACAAGTGGAATGAGAGGTTCAGCAGTATTTTTTATATCTACTAATAATTCTTTAATTTTTACTGATACTATAATACCACACATGCTGATGTCCAACATCACATTTAACGACTTAAATGCACAGTGTGTAAAATCAGCCACCAGGGGGCTATAACAAAAGATGACATCCAGGCTAGCGGCGAATCATGGGCTCTCTGCTAGTCCCCTTCCTCCAGTGAAAACAAACCTGAGAAAGACAATATGTTTACCGACGATATATCCAAGTTTAATTTACATGACGTTTTTATCACAGCAGCACATACAGCAACAGTACGGCAGCTTTCAGTAGCATCTCCCGCTTCCTTATGCAGCGGTCTTTGACGTAACATCCGGTGTATCCTTGGCAACGATAAACATCTGGACTCTCCCTCTGCCCTGCAGTCTGTCCATCCCTCCAGAGCAGCCAACTGACAACATCATTTTCCATCATAATCATTACCTTAACATACATCCATCTGTCTCATCATTCATTATGAAATGATCTATCATGAAATATCTAAAACACATATGGTTGTGGCGTGGTCCTTCCTAGTGAAAGTGCTTTAAAAAATAAAGAGAGATAAAAGGTGGGCAGAAAATAAGAGCAGAAACAGGACAGATACAAGAGTTCAAAGAAAGATAAAACAGTGAAGAATTCATAAAAGCTGTCCTATAAAAGAAGGTTTTTAAGAGAGGATTTAAAAGAAGCCTGTGGTTTGAGAGTTTCACAGTCTGAGGGCTTTGACGGCCAAAGCTTGGTCATCTTTGTTTACAAGCCGGATAAAAGTATGAATATCTTAGTGAACATCGGAGGGAGACAGGAATGATCTTACTGTACAGATCTGTTTGAGTTGAAAGAAACAGGATTTGCCAGAATCTTTAACATGTGCGACAAAATGTGAATTTTAATGTCATGCCCAGATTTTGTTGGATGTTGTTGTAAAGTGAACCCAGTTTGCTATGGAGAGAAATGGAGGGTTTGACCAAAAATTATGATTTCAGGGATCGGCGGTAGCCTGGTGGTTGGCGTGCCCCATTTATGGCGGCTGTATTCCTTCAAGCGGGCTGCCTGGGTTCAAATCTGACCTAACCACTCCCCACTCTCTCCTGATTCCTGACTCTGTCCACTGTCCTATCTCTTAAATAAAGGCATACAAACCCCAAAAATAAACCTTAAAATAAATTTTGATTTCAGATTTGTCTTGACTGAGTTTTAAAAGGTTAATGTCACTGAGGTACGTCAGTACATGGTCTAAACTGATGGAATCATTGGCTCGGAGAGGAACGTACAGCTGTGTGTCATCTGCATATAAATGATGGGCTATAACATGTTCCTGAATGATATGGCTGAGATTACCAAACTGGACCTTTTACTCTTGTATAACATTACTGTGGATGTCATTTTCACCAACACACATACAGTAGATATGGGTGCATTTATTAAACAAACGCTCAATCCTATTTCCACATATGAGGCCAACCAGTTTCTTTCCTTACACTTCCCAAAGAACAGCATTATTGAGCCAACCAAACCATCAATACATTTAACTGTCTGTAGGTTTTCACATTGGCAGCTGTGTAGGATCTATGTAAACATCAAGAAAACTAAGGTCTGGCTATAGGGCTTTGTCAGGGGATGTAAACATGCTTCATTATACAGAGATGGTAAATTAACAAGCCGTGCTGCAGCTCCACTGTGTTCAATGATGGCCGCCACTTTACGAAGCTCTTTTTGTCCTCCAGGCTTTGCGTCAGCCACTTGACTGAAAACTATGAATACCTTGTATTTGAGTGTAAGTGGTGTAACACCTGTTTGGTAGACGACATCCATCTCTGACGGCCAACCTTTAGAATGAAGGGAATTGTTAAGAGATAATTTGGGATAAAAAACAGCAGATTCTTGCTTTGAGATTGTTAAAATATACACTCGGTCTTCAACTGTTTTGGAGTGATTGCCCTATCCTCATGTGTATACAGAGTTATGGTCGTTCCCTCCACTACACACCAATTCAATAGCCATCAATACTCCCTGCAGATTGATGCGTTAACAAGTTATTTGATCCACTTTGCAGATTATGGATTTCATGTCAAACAATGGGTTGTGCATTACTCACCTCTGTCTGGCCTGCAGTGGAGGTGAGGACTGAATCAGCCCCCTGTTCAACCACAGAGTACAACAGAAAATAAAAAAAGTATAAACAGGTTGAATGAAAAATGACTCTATGAAAAGTGTAAGAAAAAAGACCCTTAAATGAATTCTAAAACTAGGCAGAAAATCCGATAATTGCTGATAATCAATAAATAGTAATCAATAAATAGTATTTGCATTTGTAATACAAATGCAAATACTAGCGTCGGATGTCACAGCTCAGCGCCTGTGGCCGGGAACTGAGGAGAAAAATAATCTGAGTGAGAGAGAGAGAGCGATAGAGAGAGAGAGAAGGCATGAAAATGTGATGTTGGAAAAAACAAGTGATCTGACCACCAGGGTAATTAGTCAAACAGACCTTTCTCCTCATCAAAAAGGGCCAGCGGCCATGACTCTGCTGCCACATTATCAGCCTCCCCTTTGTCCTCAGAGGTAAACAAGCAAACTAAGGCCAGACAACATCAAAACTAAACTCCAGAAATCCCTGCCTCTAACGAATGGAGAGCCAGAGGGCGGCTTTTCTCTATCAGGTGTGTGAATAACAACAAATTAGAGCGTTTGAAATGGCTGCTATGGCGACAGCGCTTTCTGTTTTCCCTCACTTTGCATCTGCTATTGACTCCGGAGCTGTATCATTTTCCACACAAAGAGAAGAGATATGCTAAAGTCAATGTTACTGTAAATCGTGTTCCATTTCAAGTCAAAGCACAGGTTCAATATCAACTGCCCCGAGGAATAATCAGGCACAGAAGGAGTGTTTATGATAAGACACTTAAAGGGCGTCGTTTCCTTTCAAGGCATTACTTGATGCTGACCCTCTTTCCCCCAGTTTAGCCTCGACGAATGTTGCCCTCCACACTTCAAACACAAACCCACTGAACGCACACTTCACAGAGGACGCTTTGTGTACACTCTTGAAGGTCAAGGAGGTTGTGGCAGGCAGAGCAAACTTGAGGGGAGATTTTCTCATTGACAGACGACATCTGAGGTGGGAATCACACAGGGGGTCTCTGAATTCTCTACCTTTGATGGAGGACCCAGACGGATCGAGTCAAGAATCTCTCCTTTTTAGATAGCCTCCTTTGTACAATGTTCTCAAACATAAGGTATGTTTTAGATCATGTACAGTTCAGACATTTGAACTTTGATCAAACATTCGAGACCAAAAGGAAAAAATGCATTCACAGAAAATCAAAAGCCGATATTTAACAACTAGGAAAAAAAGATTGACGTCATTAGGAAATATTCTCGATTTCCAGTATTAAGACTAAAAGATACTCAATGCAGCCATGCTTTCGCTAACTATGGGGCTAAAGCTAGCATCATACAAAGAAAGGTTTGGTTGGCTTAAAGGAGGTTTTCTTTTGCTCTGAAGTATGATTTTGCTCGTATCTACAGAACTTGGCTAGCTCTTCACCCTGATTAATGTTTTTGTAATGCTAAGCTGTGTTGTAGCTTTAGATCAGGGGTGGACAACTGGCAACATGCAGCCCCCATCAACCCTCAACGTGGTCCTCAGGTCAAGTTTTACATATTAATTATATATTATTACATATTCATATTAATTGGAAACATGAAGAAAACATGACAAAATCTGCCATGAAATCATGAAAACCAGAAATATGGCCATAATAATATTTGATCACTGGTATATGTTGAGTTAAATTTGAGACAAAATTAACTGTGATCGTTTTTTGTGTACTACAATTTGGCCCTCTGGCAGTGAGAATTAAAGGAATGTGGCTCCTTGCTGTGACCAAAGTTGCCCATCCCTGCTTTAGATGAACCATACAGCCATAGGCATGGTATTGATCTCATACAAGTATTTTTGGAAATAATGCGACAACTCCCAAATTGTTGATCTATTTCTTGATGTTCTCTTTTCAGCAAAATTGCAGCATCCATCATTTATTTATTTGAACAGGGTACAAAATAGCATTAGCATAATCCATTCATTGTTTATCCAAACTGCTTAACCTGGTTGGGGTCAAGGGGCGACTGAAGCCTATCCCAGGAGTCATTGCGCAAAAGTTGGGGTACACCCTGGACTTGTCACCAGTCAATCAGTCACAGGGCTGACATATAGAGAAGAACAACCAGACACACTCACACTCATGGACAATATGGAGTCACAAATTAACCTAACAAGCCTGTCTTTGGCCTGTGAGAGGAATGGGATGGGAACCCACAGATGCACAAGGAGGACCCACACAGAAAGCCCGAACCAGGAACCTTCTTACATCTTTGCTTACTGTGCAGCCCAGCACTAGAGTGCTGCTCAATGCTTCTCTGGTGTATTAACTACGATTTTAAAAAAGACATTCATTTTGAATTTGTGTGACTTTGTGTTTTCATCCTTTCCACTCATACAATGATTAATCTGCAAAAGACAAACTAATAATTTAACACGAGTATTAATAGTGCTGTGCACCACATGCCATTTAATATGCCTCAACTTTTGCCTACTCCCTCATCATCATAATTAGTACTTCTGGGGCTGCTGGCTGCCAGCTTGTTTGCACCTTGGTCATTCCAACACATTTTGCTGCATGCTTACGCTCTGTATAGAGCTCTTCAGCAAGGCTCTTAGCTTCCGTTGGTACTGGCGGAGTCTATGGGGGCATCTGTAAGCCTGTCAGGGTGTACTCACAGGATTAGCCCCAATAAGGCACAAGATGGTGCAGGGGCTGTATGTGTGAGTATGGGTATATTTACTCTCGCTCTATGCCGCGCCGGTAATGCATGCACCTCAAGTGCCTAGAAAATACCAGCGTATTTGTTTGTTTAATCTGCATATTTTCAGCTCCCCCTTTCTGATCTCCTTTTTGTTCACAGTCAATGAACAAACCTGGGCTTTGGGATGCTCTAATCCTTTTATTAGGCAGCAGCTGGATTTTTGCAGAGGTTTTGGAGGTATGTGAATGTGTCAGTGTGTATGTGAATGTGTTACTTACACTTGTCCACCACAGAGTAACCTGCTGAAATGAAAGATTCCCAAATCCAATCATTCATTTAGTGAATGAAATTATCCAATGAATAGTTAGTTAAACATTTTGGGAAAGTTGCTTGTTAGTTACTCTTTCAAGTTTAATTGATACATTACAACCTTGACTTACATCTGCACAAATTTTAGAACAGAAGATCGTTTTTATGAGTGTGTCCAGTATACAGACGAATCAGTTTAAAGGCAAAGTGATTGCCTTTAACCGTGCTATCATACTCATTTAGGAAGGAGGCCAGATTTATACAAATGAGAGCACATATAGGCCAACAACAATATGACTCAACACATATAATCTGTATAAAACATGGATGTATGGTCTCAATGATGTCACCCATTGGTTACTATAAGGGTGTTTTAAAGCCCAACTGTGGCAGTCATCTTATTGAAAAGATGGTAAAAGAGGTGGAGCCAAGGCAGGCCTGCAGCCTCCTGGCAAACATCTACAACTCGACTACTTGCAGTCAAATAAACCATGCCCCTAATTATGCATAACTTACATAACTTATATCATTTATAAAATCCAAAACTGATGAAGACATCAGCTTTTCAGACCAAGATCTTTTTTTTTTTTGCACTAGGCTGTAAACATGTTTATTTCTACTGTCTAGTTGTGCATTTTAACCTGAGTGTGTTTTTTAGCAAAAAGCCTAAAGTGGACACTTGAGGAACTGCAATTTATTTTTATTACACTTCTGTATTTGCTTCATTTTTGCCACATTGGAGGTTGCTGCTCGCACTCAACAGAAATGGTGAGGCTGATAGCGTATATTTATTACTTCATATTACTTCATATTAGGGTGTCAAACTCAACCAATCTGGGTCTAACTCAAGGGCTAAATGAGGTCATGAGGTATATTGAACAACACTTACATTAATCATTTTTCATCGGAGGAATTATGACAAATGAATCATGCGGACATAACTTAACTACTTCCAAGAGATTATAAGGAGTTCAAAACAAACCAAAGATAAAAAAAAACCACATAAATGAAAAATGAAATTTAAAATGAATACAAATCAGCATCATTAATTTTTTGGATGTATCCCTCTGTCTGTACTATTTTTAGTGACTTTCCAGTTAAATAACAGGAATTAAAACCAGCCAGGAACTATAATGTTTCTTAAGAAAATCAAAATTATTTTGTTTTTTCTATAACTCAGTAAGAACAATAAGAATATTTAAAATGTCATAAACCTTTCAGAAAATCATTTCAATCATAAACAGCCTACCTTCTGAGTACAGGATATAGTGCAGGAGAAGAAGACATTTTTGAAAGCCTGTGCCAGATGTTTGGCATCTTTTTTTTCTTGGCATCATCTTCAGTAATGTTTGGGGTTTGGATTATGAGCTGTTCAAACTCTCTAGATGGAGTGAAGGTGTTCATCACCAGTGAGACGACTCCTGTGTGTGGTTTTGCTCGCCTTCATCACGGAGGAGAGTTGCTCACACAGGTATGTTTCTCCAAATATGCAGACCATCCGAACAGCTTGAGGCGGATTTGAGGCAATCGTTTGGAAGATGAAGTGTAGGAGCTGTGCAGCGCCCACTGCCTCATATCACTTTGCCTTGAGTGTGCCATTACATTGGATGTTTGCAGGTGCTCTTTTTACGTCAACTGCAAACAGATTACTGAGCATGTTCAAATTAAAATACTGAGCTCCAAAGTTGGCAAATCGCTGTATGAACTCAATGCCAATTGTGCTAAGTTAATCAGCAAAGTGTACACTTGAAGATCGGTGGGGACCTGGTTGGTCATTGTTTGGTAACACAAAAAATGCCTCAAGTATGTTAGCTACATCTAGATCTCACACAGGCGCAGCTTGGCTTGGAAAAGCTCTCACTGCATCATACATGTCTGTGATCATACTGCCTGTCCAAGAAGCTGGAGGTTTAGAGCACTGAAACAGCACACATTCATACACAGCCGACTAAGAAATTTGGGGTTAAGTGTCTTGCCCAAGGACACATCGGACATGTAGCTGCAGGAGCTGGGGATCGAACCCCCGACCTTTCAGTTGAGAGACGACGACTCTACCAACTGAGCCCCTGGGTATTCTGCTAGTTCTCTTTGGGCTCCCTTTTGAAAACAAACCAGACACTTTATTGCATTATTAATACAATCAAACACAATAAAGGGCCACACCGGTAGCTGAACGTGTTTCCATTTGTTTGCTAAAAGCTTAAATATGCTTTACTTCCTAGCTAACTATTTTTTAAAAAATTGTTAGTTAACATTTGACATTTTCGTATGTTTTTTTCTTCTGTTTTCCATTAACTTCCACACAAAATTAAAATGCAAGATATCTGAATCTTGCTTGAGCTATGCAATCCATCACAGTGAACAGGGACTGTATTCATTTGTGTCAAAGTCACATTAATTTTAAAAAGTAATGCATTTTAAATGCACTAACTTCTGATAGAAGAGTAACTTTGGCTACTTTATTTCTGCATGAAAATAATTGAAAGCTATACAGTAGAGACTAAACGAATGGTAAAATATTGCATGACATAAATTAACAGCATGCACAATGAATGCAAATGAAAGGAAAGGGATTTGTTGAAAAGGAAAACTTGAAAGATATGGTGGTGCCATCTTTCTACACAATGCCCTTTTTCTTCAAGCCTGTGAAGGCCTAAGACAAGTTAAGCGACATGCCAAGGCCGCGCGGCCACAAGGGGGACCGGGCCCGAGACCCCATCTCCATAAATTAACCGGATGACGAGGCACGTAAGCGTGCTTGTTAAAAGTGTAAATGAATGAAATTAAAAGGAGGGATGGATGGGTATGCAGAGGAATGGCATACGACTTGTAGGTGAACAAAGGGAGAAAAAAAAAAAGGAGATGGAGGGATGGGGGATACTTGCGGTGGTTGGTTACACCGATACGCCCACGTGGATCTGTCCGGGGGATTGGGATCAGATACTTCATTTGAGCAAAGCCACGCAACATCAAAGACATTCAAATGAAGTAGTCCTCTATTGCAAATTAAGCTCCAGGGGTGAGTGTGTGTGAGTGTTTCTCTGTGTGTGCATCTTGTGTCAGTTTCTGTTTGTGCCTGAGAGGGGTGAGAAAGTGACAAAGTACAGGAGAAAAAAAAAAAAATCAAGGGAAGAAGCGGTTGAAAGAAAAACAGGTGTGTAGGCTTAAGCTCTTTATCCGTATCTTAAAGGAGGCATCTATAAGAGGTGTGCCTGAGTAGAAATCACTGCAATCTATATGATGTTGAGTAACAGTAAGCAATGCGTGCCCTGGTGAGGAAATGTAGCACTTTCATGGTGGATTCTCAGAAAAAAAAAAAAAAAAAGTATTTCACTCTGAGAGGATGCTTTGATGAGGGGCCGTTCTCCTCTAACCTTCAACAGGGAAGCATTCAGACCGGCTGTATCTTAAAAGCGCCATGTTTCCTTTTTATTGGCAACCACGTCACCTTGACCATGCATTTTCCACAGCTTCCCCACTGTCAACATAGTAACATACACCATGAGGCAGCTTTTAGAGCCTTCTCGCCGGTGTAATTGGATCTTCTTGTTAATGTTTCCAAGTTTGTATTCAACAATAAGGAAGTGGGATTTGGAAGGGGCTTTGGCGCGGTTAAGTAATTCTCACGTTCCTTCCAGTATCTCTCCCCCCTCCCCCCCCCCCCGCGCGCCTCCATAACGGATCAATAAGCTTTTAATTGATCAGCTCGGACCTCCTGCGAGGGAGCTGAGCTTCTTTACTCAGGGAGGCTTTTTCCACAGGAGCCATTCATAAAACCTTTCTGTGCTACAAGGAGCAAATCTTGACATCAAAAAAAAAAAAAGAAGGAAGACATTTCACATCTTTCTGACTCGGAACAGCGCTGGTGCCGGTCAGCTGTGGAAGGTGATAAGATTTGTGTTTTTTTATTGGGATATAAAAACTGTCTCATCCTGGGCAAATAGGCTATTTCATTATTAAGCACATTGTTCACTGGTCCCTCAGTGGGTATATTATCATATCTAAGGGAGGCCTTAAGCAGGTGCTAATCTGCTTAGGTGCTTTAACATTTCTGCTGAGTGTGTGATATGAAATTTCCCTCCATTTTTTTCTCCCCCCCAACCACCCACCCCTCCAAGTTCAAAGCAAAAACGTCCACTAAATGGGCCAGTGATGAGTGTCTGTGGGGCGTAGTTACCTGACAGAGAGAGAGAGAGAGAGAGAGGCTTAAATTCCTTTTGCTATAAATGTTTATTTCCTGACAAAGATTAAAGAAAATAAATAGGTAAATACAACTGTTTTGACTGGCACACACCTTGCCTAATACGCTCTAATCCCTCGGGGGGGGGGGGGGGACAGCATCTCCTCGTCACATGCGACATACGTCCGACTGGCCAAAGAAGAAAAAAAACACAAACTTTCCCCACGTTTGTGATATCTTGCGCAGGTAATACCATCCTGTCACAGCTTTGCTCCATCAAAGCAGAAACGCTATCTATTTACAACAGAGACAATTGCAGGATTTTTTGAAAAGGGACATTTTCAGCACACACACACGCACACACACACACACACACACACACGCACACGCACACGCACACGCACACGCACACACACACACAGACGCACACACACACACACACACACACACACACACACACACACACACAGTAAATCCTCATATCCGTGTGGAAGTTACAGAGGAATTTTAGGTGCTCGAGGAACGCACCTCTGAGGTTTGGACCTGTAGATAAACCCCGCGAAAGGAACTAATCTTTTAGTAATTTACACAAAACCTTTTTACCGCCGTCGAGCATCTCCCGGCACGATTAGCAAAAGGATTTATTTTTATATTCACCAGGCTGGGAATTAATATTTAAGTCCCCCCGGTACCAGCATTGTGTCATTTGGAAGCTGATAAGTGTACGGATGTGTCTGTGAGATTTCTCTGCACTTGCTCATGGCGCCGAGAAGGTAATCTTCCTCTGTCTCCAGATGAGACGCCTGAATTTATTGTGCCATTTTATGAGTTTTCTAATAAAATAGACTCCTTATTTTTTTTAAAGAACAATCCAGGATAAGGAAGTGTCTTCACATTTTAGTGACCTGTGCAGAGCGTTAAACAGCTGACAACCTTTTTTTTTTTTTTGGAATAGGAAGGAGGCGTCTTGTTGCGTTTATAATCTCCTCTAGTGAGCAACAATCGTTTTATCATCAGCTTTATAGTCATGCATTAAAAGTAAACACGAGGCATGTTAAAACACAGAATGCATGGAGGGTCATAACCAGGTTAGACTACCTGTGTTTACCAAGGCAGCACCTTCAGTCAGCCAATTCCTTCCGTGTGTGGCTCCATTCCACTGTGGATAGACTCTGCATTGATTGGTTGAGCGCACCCATTACTGGAGACTTAAAGGTCTTTAGAGGGCATCAAGCTTGTAGGAGAGAGAAAACAAGCAAGACCCCCAGAGATCAGGAAGAAAACGTTGTTATGGAAATTGGCTTCAGGCCTGGTGCATTATTCGCATGTTGATGGTGGCAATGGCATATACAGTACGCGCATGATTGAACATAAATCTAGGTTAATTTGCGACTGCACTTAAGGCCTCAAGACAGAAAACCATTAAAGTAAGTTTTTATTACATGATTGTTTTAATCAACACTATCATTTTACTGTAGATTTGTTTTTTCATAAAACAGGTTGGTCCCATTTGCCATTGTGTTGAAATAAAAACAAAGTAATCAGACACAGGTGAGACTAACGACACAGGTGAAGACAATCAGGCCAATCAAAATGGAGCGAAACCAGACAAAGGGAGGAAGGAACACTGTGGACAAGAACTACAAAATAAAACAGGAAATCACAACTAAGCTACAACAAAAATGAACAGACAAGCTAAGCAAAGGCTAATCATGACACCATTGAGATTAAGAACCTCTTGTCCATTTGGCTTTTTTAGACGTACAATTTTGATACACCTTAGGTTTTATTTTTGTAGGTTTAGGTTAAGCCTGGTTCTTCTGGACTGCTTCACAAATACAAATTTGTCTGTAATCTCACACTTTTGGTTTCCCAAGAGACACTCTTTATCAACCAACCAGAGAAAATACTAAGGTGCACGTTCCAAAATCCAATTCAAATAGCTTCAAGTTCAACCCTCATGAAACGATAGCAACACAACTGGTAGCCATCTTGGTTGTCTTTGAAAAACACCTTGTTGACTCTCCCTACCCAAGATTGAGATTCGCCTGACCTGAATGATGGCGGATGGAAATCTGTCAAAACTGGAAGGGAACAAGAATGAAATGAATGAAAGATGTAGTTTTGTAGTTATAGAACCAAGGAAGTGCAGAAAAAATGAGAAAAATAATTAAATGCAGGGTTTGGGTTTCCTGTAATGACATGCATGTGGGTTGAAACATTTATGGAAGCATGCCTGTTCATCTTGTTGTCATTGACAGATTATTAGAATTGACTAAAAACAGCCATATGATTGACTAATCTCAGATTAAATGCCAATATGTTTGCTATCCTTTGTGATAGGCTGACTGGTTGTAGCGCCGTCATTAATCCTTTCAGCAACTTAATTGTGTTGTAAAAAAAATCTCTTTATCGTGATTTAAAGACTCCCAGAAAATGTTGGTTAAAAAAAAAAGGCGAGTCTCGTCGTCATGGAGGACAGTAGTCGCCCTGTAAATACAGATGGAGAACGTCCTCTGTGGTTCTGATGGAACTTTATTACAGTAAGAGTAAGATTATGTTATCAGGCTTGAGACTTCCTTTACAGAAAGCCAGCTCTTTTAAAAAAACTGCGGTTGTTCCAGTTTGACTGATAAAGACATTTGACTGACAGGGAGGGTCAAGTGAAAGACGCTAATTCAATTCAATTCCAAAAACTTTATTTGTCCCCGGGGGGCAATTCAAATTCTAATGAGTTGCACTATGGGAATTGTGGGATTCAACTTTCTTTTTTTTTTAAGCTTTTAGGAACCTCAAGTGTTCCTTTTTTTTAGCCCCAACTATCTAGAGGTACAGTATTAAATCTCAGGCACACCATTTTAAATTGTAATAACCACAATTATCCTTGAACTCACACTTCAAGCGGGAAAACGGCACAAAGGGAGGAGGTAGAGGAACATTAACAAGTCTCACGCCAGCCTTTGTCGCTGTGATTCTAGCTGAATCTCGTACTGCACTCCAAACGCCAGGGGCAACCCATAAAGTGCTTTAAAATAATAAAGACTTTTAAAGTGGCTATTAAAGTCAATGTCGCTTCAGATTAACACATGCGCCTTGGTGTGTGCGTCTGCGTTCGGAATAGACATGACGCCTCATTTATTAAATACGTTCACTGTTACACTGTTAGTGATTAAATGCATCAGCCAGATGAGCACGCACACAAAAACAATTCAAGTCTTTTCATTTTGAAAAAAAATGGAAAGTTCACTCCTACAGATGTATCACATTTACCTCCGTTATCATCGTCATGGTGGGTTGGTTATCATCATCATCATCATCATCATCATTGTTGTCATCCATCATCTTTCTCTTAACATCTTGCTCTCAGTCTTGATGAAGAAAATTCTAATTGAACTGAGGACAGGAGATACAGGCAGAGCAGGGAGGGCTTTTCCATCAAGGTAGCACTCTGACATAGGGGAACATTTTTTATGCTATATTTACTTCTAGCACCTTTCTTACTGCATCAAATGTTTTCTTTCTTTGCATTTTCTATCTCTTTTGCTCCTAATTAAATGTGTTTCAAGCTACAATCCATTTATGTATCACACCATTGGTGTGTTCACACTTGCACAAAACTTCTGCAAAAATTCATGACATTTTCAGGGTGACCAGCATGCGTACACGCAAACAGCCAAATTTTTCAGCCGGAATTTTTCCTGCCACCCCTTTAGTAAGTTTTCTTTGTGAAGGCAGAGTGCTACGTATCAGGCAATATTCCAGAAAATTCACTCTAGGAGGTGGTGGTGACGTTTATATGCTACGAATTGCACATGACAATAGAATGTGCGCGATGTCCATATATGGAATGAAACTGTCATTATGTGTTCTTGTGTCTTTTTAGATACTTTGAATGCATCGTAATAGACATAGCATTGGTATAAAGGCAAAATGTGTCATCTAAGCGTCAGACTCTGTCTGTGTCATTGTTTTTACTTAATGTCTTTCCTCTTTAAGGCACATTAGCGCCCCCATTTCCCAGTGTTTGGGTGGTGTTATTGCAAAACAGGAGATATTGGAGTATATGGCCTGGGTTCTAGAACTTTTATTGGACATTTTTTATATTTATATTGAACCAAATGATATTGTTATTCTAATTGTTTTAGCGCCCAGGTCTAAGTCTGGATGAATATTTATGAAAATGTTTAGGAGTGCATATGTGAAAACAGCCTATATTTATGATGCTGTAATTATGTACTCTGCCACCTAAAGCCTCCCCTCCTTTCCCCTCTTCATCTCCTTTGTCACAGATATTCCTTCTGTCTGCTTCTCATGTTCTTACATCAGGCCTGTTCCTGATATATGGATTCCATACGTTCACTTGAATCTGACAAATATATGTGGATCTGACACTTTCCTCCACAAATCATCACAATCACGTCATGGAGTGACACAAAGGCTGGTGATGAACATGGCTGCCACATACATAAACATAGTGACAGTGATTACCCTACGTCTCTTACGTCGCCCGATTCAGAAAGACAGTGTTGGCGAGTGTGAATTCATCTTTTACAGATGTGAAGACAGGGGCGGTAGTATCCCACACCTGTCTCTGTTGGCATTTACAAGCTCCCATGAGACGAAGGGAGGGAGAGAAAGGAACCAAGGAAGGGTGATGAGAAGTCGTATGAAAGAAGAAGAGAGATCAGATGGATTCATAGTGGGCGAGTGTTGATTACTTTTCCATATGTCGGTTTTGTCTGATTTCCTCTGACAAGAAGCCTCTTTTAAGTGGATTTCAGGATGACAGGTTCTGTGAGTGAAGGATAAAATGAGAAAAGAAGAGACTTTGACAAAAGATTATGCACATATAAATGGATAAAGCCATTTGAAACTATCTAAGGCACTCAGAGTGATTGAGAGAAAGTAAATTCACTTGAGTGCACTTGAAGTGCTAGCTATAGCATTTTTACACATCACTGCATGTCAGTGCTGATGTTGTCTGATACATTTCTATTCTAGCGACAATTAACATTAACAGATTGGTTCCTTTTATTTACATTGTTTAGTCAACACTATGAACTGTAAATATTAATGGACAAAGTCTGAGTGACGTCACACATCTGTTACAGCAGGGAGCTCCAGAGGCTCATCGTCAGCTGCTTTCTGAAAATCTTGTCTTAGAGCTTGAGTGGGTTTTAAGCCTCCTGACAGACCGATACATTACGCCCACCTGCCAATCAGGTCAGCTTACTATGGAAAACACGCAGCGTTCATAAAATCAAAAAGGATGCATTTTATGTCCGCATAGACAATTACTAATCAGACAAATATCGCAAAAGGCTGTAAACATGTTAATTTCTGCTGGTTTTGAATGTGATGTGTATGTGACTCTTGGGGCTCAAGGAGCCAGCCTCAAGCGGCCCCTCGACGTACTGCAGGATTTTGCACTTCCGTATTTGCTTAATTTTTCAACCCCGGAGAGGATGCCGCTTGGCGAACACATTAAACTGAGAGTACGCAACACCCGTCCACCAGGGGGCTCTCAATCACAACAAAAACAAAAGATGGCGTCAAGGCCGGCAGGGAACTAGGGGGAGATTCTCGCTGCTACTCCCCCTCACCCCTGATGATAACGCTCTCTGAGTTGTGAGTCACAAACAGACCTGAGGAAGAGAATATGTTTACATAGGAACTAATGTATCCAAGTATAATTTACATGACGTTTTTTTTAACACAGCAGCACATACAGTAACAGTAGCAGTTTCTGTTTCCTTATGTAACAGTCTTTGATGTAACATCCAGTGTTTCCACGGCAACAATAAAAAAGGCATCCTGTTATAACTATAAAATTAAGGATTTATCTATCTGGCTTTCATAAATTGGTAATGTAAGTACTTAACAAAAAAAAACACAACAGGTTTAGTTTATTTTTAATTACTTGACGTATTTAAGTGTAAAATGCTAATTCTACATAACCTTCAAGTGTTAACCTACTGTCAAAATGAGGGACACGCCCCTTATACTACAAGTTGATGATTTTTCATTGATATTTATGGTCTTGGTTTTGTCTTGGTCTTGATCCTCAAATGTCTTACTCTAGTCTCGGTTAGTGTGGTCTTGACTACTACAGCACTACTATTATTAAAAAAAAAAACTCATTTTTTTCAATGCACCATAAATTAAATGAATTTTTAAAAACACAACCACAAATGTGTGCTACTGTATGTTGTTCTTAAAAGTTATAAACTAAAGCTTAACTTCCAAGCGTATGCAGTAATGTGTTATTTATAATATACAGTATCTGTGCAGAAGTGTTAAAAAGCTGCCTACTTACAGCTCTAACAGTGTGGGCACCACAGCTCCTCGCCTCACATGCAGCGGCTGCAGCCAGTAAATGGGTCCTCGCTGTGCTGGTGCCCAATTTTGACACAAAAAGCCCAATCAAACCCCTGCCCTCTCTCTCAAAGGTCACAAGCACTTTAATGGGGAACTCCTATTCAGCGGGGGAAAGTGGTGAGATGAGGGAAAGTGAAAAAACCCCAGCAAGGCGACTTCCTGCTTTCCCCCCGTCTGCTGCACAAGCTGTATTCAGAAAGCATCTCGGGAGGATATAACGATCTCGAAATCAAGCCTCGCACATGAGTCATACAACCAGCCGAACCCCCCACCCTCGTCCTCTTTTCTTTTCTTTTTTCTCTCTATAAGCAAACAAAAGTGTTTTGCTTTTCATCTCATGTGACGTTAGGGAATAAAAGAAAAAGAGAGTTACATGAGAAGAGGATGTGTACGTGTGGAGGCGGGGGGGGGGGAGATGTTTTTTGAGAAGGTGGGAGGGTATTTTACATGATTAGGTGTGGCATTGACAAATGAGAACCCCTCTTTCTTTCTCTCCACAGTGCTGACATGCTACAAGAGTGAATGTGTGGGCGGGTATCAGGGTGATGACGGCTGCATGAATTTGTATTTTTAAGTTTGCAGGAGATCCAAACTGCATCAGGTTTTTATTCAAGATGTTAAATAATCCTTTCATTCAGATGATGAATTAAATGGACTTAAAACAGAGTTATTACCAATTCAGTTCAATGAAAAGTATGTGGAGACTTAAACTCTGAGGGATTTAAGAGCACAAACCTGGCTGTAAAGGCCAACATGTGCGTTATCTTTGCTTCATTTGATGTAATCATGCATTCATCACACAGTGTTCCTGTAGGCGCCTACAGATCCCACGCTGCATCATCACACTGTGTACTGTACACTCTGAACAAAAAAAGAAAACATGTATATGCTCACAATCCTGCTGTGTGTGTGTGTGAGACTGTAGTTGTAGAATTTTAAATGCAGCCTTCCTGCTGATTGATCCCCTCGCTTCCCCTGCAGGCCTCCCAGACAGATACAGTGGGATGGGAAGAAATGTATCAGCAGGAATCTAATTGCTGCAACAGCTTTCTCGTTCACTTCTGCATCCAATTTGAGCTTTTTTTTTGGGGGGGGGGGTTTTTTCTTTAAGGGGTTATTTGTGTCTAATATTTGTAAAACATATTCGTGGCTCTCTGTCATTAACTCTGGCTAATTGCAGCCCATTAGCTTCACAGGAGACTTCCCTTTTATTTGGGAAAATTAGGGAGGAAGTTTTTTTTGCAAAGATTGGGTTTGCTCAGCATCTTGTGTTTTTCCTCTAAAAGCAGCAAAACATGAACTGGAGGTGGGGGGGGGGGGGGGGGGGCACGACTTGAATATCTTTTCAGAATCAGTTCTGCACTAATTGCTGATCCGGTAGATTGGAGGTCCACCAAAGAGTCACTGGTTCTTCTTGCTTTAGGGGAAGTGTTCTCATTGCCACTGGTTGTAAAGAGCAGAGCAGTCTCGATCTGCTCCGTTCTAAAGTGTCATGAGATACCTTTTCGCTTTGATTGATTGGTTTCTTTGATGAAAATAAAAGATATTAGTCACCGGCTGTTGAAGATGCCTGTTGACCGAGAGGCTGGTTCTGCACGATGTTCCTGCCTCTTAACAGGAAGTACTTTTTTACCTTTGTCGTCAAGTGCTTCCTCAATGGGGGGGGCTTATAAATGGTCTTTAAAAAGTAGTATGATGTAGATCTGCTCCATGTGTATAGTGTCACTAGATAAATAAGAATGGCTGTCCAATAATAAATCTGGAACTGCCCGTTTATACAGTTATGTGTCTCCTTGCAGTTAGGTCTCAATGAATAATATAACTGAGTATAGGACAGAGCTGCTCTTGACGTCAAGTGTCCTAAGATCATTTTTCTAACCCTAACCCTAACCCTCAACCTTACATGTTACATGTTCGATGTGTCCTTGAGCAAGACACTTAACCCCAAGTCTCTGCCATCAGTGTGAATGGTTGTGAAAGTGTATTGAGCTTTTTGATACAGTGGTGTTAAGTAAATAGGGAGTAAATCTTTTCAAGTAATCGTCTGTCTTTAAGTTGTGTATCTCTGACTTGAGTATGTGTTTCTTTCTGTGTCTGCACAACTGTTAAATACACCAACTACATCAGCAGACCATCTTTTTTTTGCCTCTGTAAGCCCCCCGTCACCCCTCCCCACCCTCCTGTCAGAAGATTGGACTGCACAAGCCTCACCCAGAGCGCTCGCCCGGGTGTCGCTCCTTTTCTCTACCTCCCCACCACCACCACTCTTTCTCTCCCTCTTCTTTTTCTCTCTCTCTTTCTTTCTTTCTTGTTTGTTTTGTTTGAGTCCCTCTCCTCTCTTCATCCTCTCTTCCAATAAGAACAATAGGTTATGGAACGCATTTTCCTGCAGCATTACTCACAGGCACCAGCCGCCACATGCCATTAGGCTCAGCCGAGGGAGAGGAGGGTTTAGAAGGCGGCGGTGCAGGCGACGGCGAATAGCATGTCTGCCATCTTGTGGTGAAGACACGCTACTAAAAAAAAAATAATAATGAGCCAGAGAGAGAAAGAGAGGAGCTATTGGTGTTCATGAGCTGGGTTCTAGATGGCAAATCTCCATCTAATTTGACAAAAGCAAGGCAGAATACTTGTTTGTGAAGAGTGTTGTTTTTTCCAGCTGAACAGGTATGATTGGATCGGGCTTGGATTCGTGCTGTCGTCAAGTCAGGTTCTATTCAGAAATATGGCAGCGATACACAGTCAAGATCATGGGCTGTTATTTTGAGACATATTTAATAAAGGTACAGATCCACTAAGCGAGTCAGGATTTTATTTTTTTACACAGTTTACTCGTTCTTTACTCAAATTAAAACACGAACAGGTTGTGAGAAATAATCTCACACACACACTGAGATTTGAATGAAATTCAATTCCAAATGTGGATTTTGAACCTCAGAAAAATGCTTTACAGGGGATGGCTGTGACTCAGTTGGTAGAGTCGTCGTCTCTCAAACCAGAAGGTCGAGGGTCTGATCCCCAGCTCCTGCAGCAACATGACCGATGTGTCCTTGGGTAAGACACTTAACCCGAAATTGCTATCTGTGGCGTATGAATGCAAATGAATTGGATTAGTTACTTCTGATGGTCTCACTACATAGCAACCACTGCCATCAGTGTGTGAATGGGTGGGTGTGACATGAGAGGTAAAAGTAAAGTCATACAAGCTCAAGTCCATTTACCATTTACTTTATTGATACGTTCTTACACTGAATTAAAAACAACTCTCCCATTAAATACCAATCTATCTCTCGAGATTTGACAGTTGCCGATCAATATCATCGATACAGTCATAATGCAGGTATGAAATGAGATTTCAGCCCATATCGGTAGAAAAACCTCCCGCCATCTGGAACTTAAGGATTCCACCAACTGTTTGCTTCAACAAGCTGGTGTGTACCTCACAGTTTTTCTCATTTGGCTCGCTGCAAAATAAATGAACCAATATTGATGCTGTTAGATGAGCTAATCATTAAGTACTCAATATGTTTACTCCAGTTTTACCGGGGTCTACATGTAGATAAAGGTTGTTAAATGCCATTAATGACTTTGCCCCCTGTTCAGTTCGTCACCATTGTTCCACACTTGTATGTGCGTTTGACATTTGCGTTTGACACGGTGATGAATCGTGTGTCAGAGGGCAGCCAGCTCACATTGAATGGTGACTGAGTGATTCTTGAAATATGCTGTAAAAATGAGGTATTGTCTTTTGTTTGCATGAGGATCTTTGAAGTAAAACACACGAAGCATAACACTCATGTCACAAACTCCTGTTTCAAGTGATAGGAGTGATCATTTATAGCGGTATCGACTGCACAGACATGATGCAAATCCTGACGTCAACTGGATTAATAGTCCATTCCCTGTATGGCCGTATATGACCGTCATTACCATTTTACATTTATAAGGTTCTGTCTGCTTATAAATCCAGGAGGATGAATCCATCCCAGCACCTGAGCTTGTGTGGCAGACATAATGAATGACACGTGCCCTCAGAGGAAATTTTAATATAACTTACCTGCTCTTAATTCACTATTTATAGGCCCAGACATGAGAGGCCTAGTTAAGTCAAATACCTCCCTGAAACCGTTGGAACATGACTGATTTGTTACTTTTCTGACGCTTCAAGCTACACTCAGTTATTTTACGAGTGTATAGTGATTTTCAATGAGCCAAACTCCCTAATGAGAGGTATCAAAGCGAGTGTTTTTGCTTATGATGGCTGATGTAAAACACCTGCTGTAACATCACAACTTGGGCTCGTGGCCAAAAAGCACAACTAGCCCTGCAGTCCTGGATGGTCATCAAAAGAGGACATTTAATATTCAGAAGGATGTGTTACTGGACGAATATTCAGCTTACTAGTGGAGTAGGCAGTCATGCATTTGACTTAACTTGAAGTTGATGAAAAACATTGATTTGCTCTTACAGAGAGGTGATTTCCCTTAAAAGTGATCCTGGCAATGGAGCATCCAAATGGCACAATTTGCCCTCTCTTTATTGTTTGTTTGTCATTTATGTTTCCATCTTTTCTCCGGGTAACTTTCAGAAATGCTGAAAAATGTCAGGGCACTAGAAACAACTATTGTTAGCAAAGCTACAGTAAATAGGATTTGTTTTTAACAAATCATAGACAAAGTTATAGTGAGATAACGGTGTGAAGGGTCTTGACACACATCACGCCCACCTGTCAATCAGGTCAGCTACGCTCCTAACTATAGATAGCATGTATCATTCATGATATCAAAACGTATATGTTGTAAATCATTTTTTAAAAATGCACATTGTGTACCCATGAGGACAAATACTATTCAGACTAATATCGTTTTTTGTACCAGGCTGCAAACATTGTTGAATTCTGCTGTAAAACCTAGCTTTTTTTAATGTGGTGTGTATGTGACTTCCTTGGCTCCTGGATCCAGCCTTAAGCGGACCCTCTGCAAAACTGCAGGATTTTTGCACTTCTGCATTTGCTTCATTCTTAAACACTGGATTTTACCTTCTTGGGTAACCCATTGGTTTTTGAAGAGGTGTTAAGAAGCCTGACGAGTTGAAACTAAAAATCTGAAACTCAATCTAAAAACAGGCAAAGAGCGAGCGATGAGCAGGTCCTTTAACCTCGAGACCAACAACTTTCAAGTGGACACTCAAGGAACTGCATTTTTTATTTATTATTTTGCACTTTTGCATTGGATTCATTTTTCAAAAATGGAAGCATTCGCTTGGTGTTTTAACTTATATTTAATCAGTGAACTCTTGTGGCATTAGTAGAAGTCAGAAGATCCAGTCAGATCCCTGTATAAAAAAAAAACATGGGGGGGGCTGTCTCCTTTCTTTCAGCATATACTTCACCACGTAATTCACTTTTTTCATTAAGCAGTTTAGCTTGCTAACTTGCACATTTTAGACATTAACCATAATCGCTTCAGTCCAAAACAGCCCAACTGTAATTGTTTTAGATAATTTTTCAGTATTAGAGGATACAAAGAAACCACAAACGTTGGAGTATGGGGTTGGAAGACTTTTTGGAAATGTATAAAATTCATTCAGGGCTACAGCTTAAATCCAATCACATGTTATTTTCCTCAGCACCAATGGTGAATGGAATCAAATGAATTTATGTTTCTTAATGCGTCGAGTCAAAGACAAAATTCTGGACGGTTGGTCAAGAAGAAAAAATAAACAACAAATCCCAAGAAGAAGAAAAAGCAGCGCAACATTCACAGAAGATGGGGCGGGAGAGGAAGGAGGAAGGGTGGTGAAGACTTCTCATCCCTCTCTCCTCTGAATCTATCGAGGAGAAATGCAGCAGGGAGACATCGGGGAAAGCTTCTTCAATCTCCCTCTTGCTTGGCATTCATCTTCTTTTCTCTTCCCCTCCTCTCCCTTCTCTATCTCTTACCCTTGCTTTCTCCCTTATCCCCTCTCTCTATTTCCCCCCTACTGCCTTCTCAGATAAATATCTCACTCGCTGCTTTTCACCTCCTCCCTCTCTTTTTCTCCTCTTCTTCTCGTCTTCCCCTTCACCCATCATATGTGTATCTATTTCTGTGTCTACCTCCTTCCTTTTCTCTGTCCTTTCTTCTTCTCTTCCTCGCTCCGTCTCTGCCTGCAGGACTATTCAGTAGATTAAGTTCAGCGGTGGCGGCAGTGTTGCTGACTCAGCCGTTTTCTTTCAAATGACCCAAATCCTTGCTCTGGAGAAACCTTGTACGCACCGTGATTGCATTTTTCCCTCTATGTCTGTCTCTCAGTCTTTTCATGAGTGCGGACGTACACAAATACACACTTCTTATTGATCCATGAGAGTTAGCTTCTTCCTTCTTTTTTTTTCCTCAGCTTTCAGTCTGTTTCTCAGCCTCTGGCTTGAGTGTGTGTGTGTGTGTGTGTGTTTGTATGTGTCTGTGTGTGTGTGTGTCTGTTTGTTTTCTTTTTCTTTATCAATACTGGTAGCAAACCTGCATGCTTATTTTTGCCCACTTTTCTTCATGGTTTACAATCTTCTTTGTGTCTTCTGATCACAGTTGATAGATGGGTCCTTCATGAAGAACAAGCTGGATTTTTTCATCATCATCTGCCATGTCAAAGTTTCTTGATCGGAAACGTCTTCGCTGTCATGTCTACATGTGAGTTTCTATGACCGTGTGCAAAGTGTCACTCGCAAATTGACACCCATGGCTGCATGCATTTTTTGCTTTTCTTTGATACGCCCCTTATTTTCCTTTTGTTCTGTCAGGTGCTTTGCAAAGTTATTGTCAAGACTTGAAAGGAAATGACAAAGTAAATCAACATTAGCATACTTTATTCCTATGATGTCGACAGCCCAACGTGGTGGATTGTAAGAACAGGGAGTTAAGGAGACATGATGCTTTCTGATGAATGAATGAGCCTTATTGTCTTTGTTCTCTGTTGGAGAAGTTTTTATGCTCTTCCCATTGTCTTCAATCGTATTTTAATTACAACAAATGAGTTTCACTGTAAAGCCTGTGTTTCAGTTGTAGTGTTGTAATCAGGGGCAAAATAGTTTGTGAGTTGGATGTAATCATCTATTGGCAAAGTAAATCTAGAGGACAGGTTTGTCTAGCACAGGAAACGATACATGTAAATGTGCAAACGAAAAACTATGACTCCAGAAAAGAGACTGAGGTAAGACTTCTTATATAGTCACATTAATTGTTCTAATTCTCAAAAAGACATCAGTCTGTCCAGGAGTTTTTTTTTGTAGTAATATGTTTGCTATCTTATTTATGTTAATGAACTCGATGAAGAAAAAAATACCGGCGTTACTCTACGGCAGAGTATTAGGGCCACTGACAAAAAGCATTTTGGTTCTGACTTTTTTTTTAGGATTTTGACTTTAATGTCAGAATTCTGAGAAAAAAAATTCAGATGCCCTAATCGTCTTCCGTACTTCTGAAACCATGATCTTATCCTAAAACAAACTTATCCACACAAAAATCCAGACATTTCAAATCTTAAATGTATGTTTATTATTGACTGCTTTTAAGGCAAAGTTCATCTTACTTATTGCAAAGACAACAAATGTCAACTGACTTAACTTCTACACATAGACAAATAAATGAGCAGTGTGCCTCAGCCACTTCCTATTAAAGAGCCCATATTATGCCCTTTTTGGGGTTCGTATATTTAATCTATGTACCTACTTTTGTACGTTCACAATAGCTAAAGTCCGAAAAAAGTGTCTGTTTTCATGTACTGCTCCTCCTTGCTCCCTCTACGCTCTGAGTCCGTCAGCTACGCTCTGTTGTGCCCCCACTGTTAGACCCCACGTGGGCCAAGTCTGCTCTGATTGGTCTGCCGATCCGCTCTGTCGTTATTGGTCGCTCAGCACGGTTCTCGGAAATGTCCCACTCTTTTACCATATTGGAATGTAGCCACTGGCTCCGTCCGAGGGGAGCATAAACATTAGCACCTTAGCACTACTGTGCTACCGCAGGCTACAGCATATCGTGGCCGTGCTACAGAAGTTAACAGGCGTGCAACATGAGCTGCAGGGCTTGCCACAACGAGCCAATGGGCTTAGATCAGTGATATCACACTGACAATGACGTCGGACTGACAAATTTTTATCGAGGGGGGCTAGAACCGAGCGTTACATGCGGCTAATGCTACAGCTAACAGGAGGACGTAGGAGAAGCACATAGATGTGCCTAAACATGCACAGGACACTTGGAAAACACACTAAAGAGCATATAAAACCAGAAAAAGCATAATATGGGACCTTTAAACAGGATGAAGCCAAAGTATCACCATCATATGACATATTACAAATTTGCAACCCGAGTCTGCGCAGTAAGGATCAACTGGAGGAGACACAGAATAGGTGTCACTTCCATTAACAAAAACACACACTTAACTTACTGATAAAAGAGGAGAAAATCCCTCAAGTGTGCAAGTCTACAGCCGAACAGATTCTTGTGTTGGTTTAAAGCAGACACTTCATAGTTATGGAAATCAAACAGCTCAAGGGTTGGTGTTCATTACATTTCATCTTGCAGTTTCTGCTAAAAAGAAACTTCTCAGAAAAAGAGTCATACAAAATGGTATAATAACTAACTATCATGGCAAGGTTTCTAGAGTAGAGGTCAGACGAAAAGCAGCAACTGGTCCTCCAGGTTGGTGGTTAGGCGTGGGGTTAACTACCCCATCCTGTAAAAACGTTCCAGTTACAGAAACTCGTACAAATAAAAAACAAATCACACACCTGGCTGAAGAAGAAGAACTATGACGCTTACCAGCCAAACCCGCAAGGGCGCTGGTAGTCCGACACACCTTCTGACGCCAAGAACACCCATCGCCATGGGGACATGGAACATCAGAACCATGTTCCAGGCTGGCAAGGCTGCAACCATTGCCAAGGAAATGGAGCGCTACAACCTCTCAGTCCTGGGCCTGGCAGAAACAAGATGGACGCAATCGGGTGAGGTCAAATTGACCAGTGGCCAGTCCATTATCTATTCTGGACACGAAGAGGAGGCAGACAACCATACGGAGGGAGTGGCAATCATGATGACGAAAGGCACTAGAAAGGCCCTAACTGCATGGAAACCCATCAGCTCTCGCATCATCTCAGCAACCCTCAATACCAGCAACAGGAGAGTGAAAGCATATATAATCCAGTGCTACGCACCCACCAACGCTGCAGATGAGGAGGTCAAGGACAGGTTTTATGACAGCTTAAACCACCTACTCAGTAGTATTGGAGACAGGGACATCATTATCCTGATGGGGGACTTTAATGCCAAGATTGGAGGCCAAAACGAGGGATATGAGACGGTGATGGGTAAACATGGAGTGGGGACCATGAACGAAAATGGCGAGATGTTTGCAGAGACCTGCGTGAACAATAATCTGGTGATTGGGGGAAGTGTATTTCCCCACAAGAAAATCCACAAAACAACCTGGGTGTCACCAGCTCATGTCACAGAAAACCAAATCGACCACATCTGCATCAACAAAAAGTTCAGAAGAACTATGGAAGATGTCAGGACAAGACAGGGGGCAGACGCAGCCTCAGATCACCATCTCATATATGCTCTCATATATATCAGCGAGAAAAGGGTCAAAGAGCAAAATACAACACTGACTACCTCAGCAATGCTCAAGTGACGAAACAGTTCAAGGATATTCTCTCAAGGAAAAGCGCAGGGATACAGCTCAGAAAGAAGGAAGAATGGACAACGAATGAAGAGTGGGAACACCTTAAAGCTGCTTGGAGCTCAACATGCGAGGAGGCCCTGGGGAGAAGATCCCAAAATCACAAAGAATGGTTAACACCAGAAACACTAAACTTAATCCAGCAGAGGAGGAAGGTGAAGGAAAAAGTGAACAATGCAAGAACAAGATCAGAAAAAGCAGAGGCTCAAAAGGAATACAACCTTTTCCACCAAAAAGTGCGGCAGAAGAGATCACAGGTAGAGAGGCTAGCTAAGGAGGCAGAACTTGCAGCATTTCAAAGAAACATTAAAGAACTGTACAACATCACAAGGAAATTGTCTGGGACACATCGACAAAGTAACAAACCGATCATGGACAAGATGACCAACCGCTCTCAACCCTGGAAGAGCAGCTTGAGAGATGGGTAGAGCACTTCCAAGAGGTCCTGAACAGACCACCACCAACAGAGAGGCCACACATTCCTCAGACCAGGACACTGCTAAACATCAAGTGTCTGTCACACTTGATGTTGACCAACAAAGACTGAAATAAAAGCTGCAATCAAACATCTGAAAACCGGCAAGGTTGCTGGCCCTGACAGTATTCCACTTGAAGCCCTTAAAGCTGATATAAACACATCTACAGACATGCTCTACAGCTTCTTTGGGAGAATTTGGGAGGACGAAGAGACACCCACAGAATGGGCAGAGGGTCACATAGTGAAACTACCAAAGAAGGGTGACCTAAGGAAGTGTAACAACTACCGAGGGATTACCTTAATTTCAGTGCCCAGTAAGGTCTTTAATCGGGTCATTCTCAACCGTCTCCAGTAAGTTGTGGACAAGAGGCTCCAGGATGAGCAAGCAGGATTCAGGAAAGATCGTTCATGCACAGACCACATAGCAACACTACGCATCATCATTGAACAGTCTATTGAATGGAACACATCCCTGCACATGAACTTCATTGATTTTGAAAAAGCTTTTGACAGCTTAGACCGGACAACACTGTGGCAATTAATGGAACGCTATGGAATCCCCACAAAGATCATAAATCTTATCAAGAAATCTTATGAGGTCACCTTGGGTAAAGTCATGCATGCAGGCCAGCTTTCCCGGAGCTTTGAAGTCAAGACAGGCGTTAAACAGGGATGTCTTCTGTCACCATTCCTCTTCCTTCTTGCTATTGACTGGGTCATAGCGAGGGAAACAACTGAGGGGAAGAGAAATGGAATTCAGTGGACAATGTGGGAGCAGCTGGGTGATCTTGAATTTGCGGATGATATAGTTCTCCTTTCCCATACACAGACACAAATGCAAGAGAACACAGACAAACTTTCAGAAACTGCAATAAAACTTGGTCTCACTCCCAATATAACAAAAACTCAAGTGATGAAGATCCATTTCCAAACCAGAAACCCCATCTTCTTGAACAGCACTGCCCTAGAGGAGGTAGAAGCTTTCACCTACCTAGGCAGTGTTGTGGACACCACTGGAGGGACAGAAGCCGACATTAGAAGCAGAATTAACAAGGCTAGAGTGGTGTTTCACATGCTCAGAAAGATCTGGAGCTCAAAAAACATCTCCACAAACATTAAGATACGCATCTTCAACTCCAACGTTAAACAAGTGATGCTGTATGGATCCGAAACATGGAGAACAACAAAACACACAACACACAGGCTGCAAACATTCATCAACACCTGCCTCAGAAGGATATTAAACATCTGGTGAAAAGACAAAGTCAACAATGTGGACCTGTGGAAAAGCACAAGCCAAGACCCCATAGATTTACAAATCTGAAAGAGAAAGTGGAGTTGGATTGGCCACACCCTCAGAAAACCTGCCACAAACATCACCCGACAAGCCCTGATGGAACCCCCAGGGGAAAAGGAAAAGAGGTCGCCCCAGGAACAGCTGGAGAAGAAGTGTAGAGGCAGAAATGTCAGAGAGTGGACTCAACTGTTGAGAGCTTGAGCGAAAAGCCACAAACAGAGTGAAATTATGGATATTCGTCAGGGGCCTATGCACCCAAGAGGAGCAAAAGGCTTTAACAACATCATGACAAGATTATATAATTTAACTCGTGTCCAATCTGTTGACATGGAGAAGGCGGGGCTTGTTACCTATTCTTAAGCTGGTCACAGGAGGAGCTCTGAAATCTTTTGGCTTCACTCAGAGGCAGTTGTTTCTCTGTCCATTTGTATACACGATCTTATCCTTTTTTTCTACAAATCCAAAACTCATAAAACTCACCACTGTCAAATGACCTTTGCAAATGGCCTGAAAAGGAAAAAATTTTACAATCTTTAAATGAGCATGAAAAGAGCACGAGTGATCACCACATATTTGAAAGCGAGCGTGAACCTCAGTTCAGGAGTTCAGCTCATACCTGAGCTCTTCATTCTCCCAAATATCATTCTCGGGAGAACATGACCAAGGTCATGCGCATTGAATAACACAAGATGCACATGTTTGACCCTCACAAACAGCCACTTGTCCTTCTCTTTAAAGAGACACAAAATCATCACCTGCTCACATGGACCAAGATACTTCTAGTCTGAGAATATCAACTTCCTGTCTGAGATGTTATTTTAAAAATCTTTTTATGTTTCTCATGCCCATATGCAGGAAATTGTTTTTAGAATTCAGTTAAACTGGAAGCAGTGTCATTTTAATTTCATTCACCAATACACAAGCAGATGGGTGTCCCATCTTGCACTAGATTCAGGGTCTTGTATGTGCATTCTGATTGGTCCAAGAGCTTCCCTGTGTATGCTCCATAAGAAAAAAGAGCCCTTCATTTTTATTGAAAACAGTTGCTTTATCTCCATATTTTGTGTTTTTTTATTTATTTTGTTATATTTTAATAAAAGCGTTTCCTACCGTGTGATGTACAATCTTGGATATTACTAAGTGTGTAGGTGTTCAAATTGAAAGGGATGTAAAACAGAGCGCAACAGGGAAATAAAAAGCAGAATGAGTGCAAAGAGGAGACAGATGCAGAAGTGTGAGAAAGTGGTGAATAAGGGTGAGGAAAGCTGGGGTGAAAACACACCAAAGGCTCCGGCTGTCCCAAATTAAATCAAGCAAACATGGAGGAACACTTCGGAGCCTTTTTTGATCAATTAATGTGACAGATGGCACGAGTGCAATCAAGACAGATAATGCTGACTCGTGAGCAGGAGAGAGGAGAGAAGCAGGTGGAAGGTGTGAAAGTTCTTTCTTTCATGTGAAAGCTGAGATTGGTTACTTTGAAAAAGCCGCAACTGATAAGACAGAGAGCGGAAGAATGACAGACAGTTGAGCGAAGTTGTGGGCTTTTTTGTGCAATGTGTGCGTCATCCATTTTCTTGTACACTTTTTGTTCTTAATGTGCTTTGTATTTTTTTGTTTGTGTGCTTTTCATGTAGCTGAGCAGCAGATTGCTAAAGGAAAACGCAGCTGACGAGCTACGCTGGTGGCTACAGATAGATAGAGATAGAAGCTAAATCAATTCTCTTTCTTGCAGATTCTACCTGCTGTGTTCTGGTGAGAAAGTCAAATAAACATGGCTGCTTTATATTGTCATCTGAGTGTGCTTAAGAGGCACTTGAAACACTTTATAAAGACAAATGCATCTGCAAGCTACAGTGAAGAGGTAGCAAAGACAACAAGCTGCACATCTAGACGGCTGTGGATAGAGTGGTAGAGTTGGTTGTCTTTCAACTGGAAGGTCGGTTCAGCTCCTGCAGTCACATGTGGAAGTGTCCCAAAACAAGACACTGAACCCCAAGTTTCTCCTGCTGCTGTGTCAGTGTCGTTTGAAGTGTATGAATTGGATAAAGTTGATGCTGATGGACACATTACAAAGCATCCTCTGCCGTTAGTGTGTGTTGTTTGTAGCTAAACATTGATGGTTAATTCTTGTCTTATGGACGAAAATAAGACAAAAATAGGAGTCTAATTTTTGCCTCGTAGTGTCTAATTTGTGTTTGAGTTTTTATAATAATTTATACTTTATCAATCCCATGAGAGGAAATTTGGTTTACACTCTTTTAATGAACATGAATACACACACAGGCCGAAATACACACACATGCACAAACAGGATCTTATGGACATTCTTTAATGGAGAGGTTTCAGAGTGATTGGGCTGCCCACAGCGAGCGCTCCAGAGCAGATTTTTGGGGTTTTGTGCCCTGCTCAATGGCACCTCGGCAGTGCTCAGGAAGTGGACTGGGAACTCTCCAGCTACCAGGCCAATTTCCGGAATTGGTCCGTGCCGGGCCTTGAGCAGGCGAAACCTCCGGTTCCCAACCCAAGTCCCAACAGACTGAGCTACTGCCGCCCCAAGGGTTCTAAGGGAGCAAACATTCAGATGAGAAAGAGATGAGATATCTGTTAAGACAAATGTGAGTGAATTGAGAAAATAATTAAAGCAATTATTGAGGGATTTCATCATTCTCTCATTTTTGACTCAAGAGAATTTCATGAGATCAATCTAAGAAATATGATGCATGCTCCTTATTTGAGATCTTGTCTTGGATTCTCTTTTGTCTGTCATTTATGTTAGTTCATGCTCGTCCTGCTGTAGGTGGTCTTCCTGTTCTGACCTGGTTTTTAACCCCGGAATCTTCTGATTGTGGGGGCTCCAAACTTAATTCATTATTATAACCTTACTATATAATTTAGATGCAAAATGGGGTACCACCTAGAGTTTCAATGTGTTCTTCAATTTCTTTCTCAGGCATAGCTCAAGATAACAGAGTTAAAATGATTTTTTTGATTGACTGTCCAACAACTGAAGATTTTTTATCAAAAATAGAAAAAAAACAATATTTGAAACATCATTTCAATATAATTGATTTTTAAAAGCTTATCAAACAAAAATGCAAGTGTTTCTGTCGTTTAAGTTTTCCAATCGACTAAGAGTTTTGCGCTCTATGACAGTGATTTCTTTTTAATATAATCCATAGTGTGTGAAATAACCTCTATGGTCTGTAAGTAGCAAAGACACCATGTAAATATAATACTTATCTTTTAAATCCCAGAAATGACTCCTCTTAGTCTTATTATGGGACACTGGGCTCACTGTGAGGGAGAACCATGTTTATGTCTCAGGATCATCTTTGAGACAAATGAGTCAATGGACAAAATCTCCATTTGGTCTTAAAGGTAACATATTATGTTAAATTCAATTCACCATTGTTTTTCTAACACTAACTGTCCCTAGTCTGTCTACAAACCCCCCAAATATGAAAGAAAACTATCTCTATGTTTTTGTTTTGCCTGATCCACTTTTCAGAAAATGTGTGCTCAAACAGGCTGTTAGGAGATTTTCCCTTCATGACATCACAAAGGGCAGTAACCCCTCCCCCCAGTTGGGTGACACTCCCACACCTAGGTGTTTGTTCTGCCATCTGAGTCTGCCTTCTCACTGTTAAAGGGATACTTCACCCATTTGCATTCTGTTGTGCGTGAGAAAACCTGAGCCACCCAAGCCCTTCCAGAGAGGGGCGTGGTCAGACACAGATCATTTTCCACAATTTCCCAGTTTGGGATCAATAAAGTAATTATATTCTATTCTATTCTATTCTATTCTATTTGCATTTAAAGCTACAGACACAGAAACAGCCTGTTCTGAGCAGGGCTGAAATAAAGGGGTTTATAGGCATGATCAAATACAGGATCAGAGTGGATTTTGGCAAGAAACTTAAAAGACATGTTTTAGGGAGCTCTGAGACTTATTTAAACTGGTTGAGAAAGAGGATAATATGTGACCTCTAACTCATGCTCATTTTTCTCGAGCAGACACAGGCTGTGTTAACACAGAAGCAAAAGGGACCTGAATCTGTTTTTGATTTTTTTTGCTCTTTTGTGATTCAGATCAGATATTATTTATGACGATGTGAACAGAATTTGTTGTTGGTAGGGGTGTTGCCTCTATTCCATAGGACTGTGTATAGTGTAGGAAATGGGGAAATGAGAGAGTGTGGAATGGCATGCAGGAGAGGAGCCACGGGTCAGACTTAAACCCTGGCCGCCCGCTTGGAGGACTATAGCCTCTGGACATGGGGTGCAACTTAACCCCTCTGCCATCCGGGTCCTGTTCTGTATCTTTGAAGTGTTATGTATTTTTGTGGAGTTCTCTTGTGTACCCTTGTGCCCTTTTACCGTCATCGTTTTTTAATGTCTCATTGTGGTTTGTGTTGGCTTTTAGTTTATACTCCTTGTTCACTATTTTCCCCTTGCCTCATGTTGTTGGTTTGTCATGTCTCTCTAGTTGTTGTTGTTTTCGTCCTATCAGCTCCTTCACCATCCACTTGAAGAGTAGAGAGTTAGTTTGAACATTCATCTTTTATTTTTCGTCCTTCAATGATTGTTTAGTAGGCACCTCAGCCTAAGAGTGGAACCGATCCGGGTCAGGCTGACTGTGAGTTTACGTTCATTTACACTCCGTGCATAAGCAGAGACAAAAATCAAAAACAAAAACAAAGGCAAAAAGGCGTTGCGGGGAACTGGATTAACCACAGGCTGCTTTATCTCCAGAATAAATTGCCTTGTAGACAAAAGAACTAATTCACAGGGTTAGAAAAACAAGAGAAACTCAACCAGGAGCTTTCTCACTACACATCAGCTCCCCCCTCCTCTCCCGCCGACGCAGCATCTCTAATGGATGAATATTGAGTGGCCCCCGCCACCAGCATTTTTAAAGGGAGGGAGCACCCACCATCATACATATCTCATATTGATATTTTCATGGCCTATTTTTCTTTCTCTACTCTTCCTTCCTTCATTCTCCTGAAGCCTCAGTCAGCGGCGCCGAAAGTTTTCTCAGCTCTGATAACTGTGTTCTAACTTTCCAGTTGTAATGACTGTAGGTGTTTCTGCTCAGTTGATTTTTATGTATTTTTTTCTGCCGTTTTTCCTTTTCTTTTTCAATAACAAAAGGGTTGCAGAGGACAATGTTCCTTACTGGTATTTATTGTGTTTCTTTTTTCCCACATGTTTGACATTCTCAGCTCATTGGCGCAACAAGCCTGAAGCACAGCAGCGTAGACTTTGTTTCTTAAGGGGGAGGGGGAGGGAAAAAAACGTAGGATGTGCTCGTTTCAATTACATGACACGCATTTGTGCACACGGGTGTGTTTTAAGCACATGCACAGACGGTGCACACACACAATTCAGACCAAACCTCTGAGCTGAACCAGATAGAGCATGTACCATTGGTTAATAGCCCAATTCATTCTGAGAATATTACTTATTAATTTGCATAATGATTCCAATGATTCAGACATTTGTTAGAGGCGGAGTACCGTGATTGATGGAAATTTAATTATGACACCTCTTTAAGCGGTGATCAGGCTAAGCCACTTATCTTTAATGCTTACCTTTAGCACACAATGGCTGAAAGCAAATGAATGGCAGCCACTCGTCCAGAAATGAAATCATGTCTTCTGTATACTTCTGTCACGCCTTCAACACACTGCTGGCATCACCTGTAGCCAAAATGAAAGGTTTCCCACTCATGATAACAGACAGTTGACAATTGTGTGTAGATTTTATATGAATCCTTCCATTGTAAGCAGTAGCGCCAAGATCGAAAAGCAGCACCTGGCACATGGAAGTGCGACTTCGAGAACAGCGTTCTGCTATCGATTACTCTGACTGGCTACGGTGGCTATGCTAACCTTAGCTGGGATTAGCTATGCTTAAAGCTTTCTGGTAATATTGGAAACAAAATATACATGAAACAACTTTACAGTCATCACAGAGATACCAGGAAATAAAAAAGTTCAGTATGGTAAACATGTCCAAAGCACAATATAAATGTTCAAAATTAGTTAAAGAGGATATATTATCCCCCTTCTCCACCTTTTCTAACAGTCTCCTGTGGTCTAAATGAAACATCTGTTCTGTGCTTTGGTCAAAATATAACATGAATCAAGCACCAGAGGAGGTTTGTGACCCTGTATAAACCAGCTCTCTCAGAACGCTCCGTTTTGGTGTGTGTGTCTCTTTAAATGTAATGAGACCCCTGAGTTTTCCCCGTAGACATCACTCCTCTGTAGAGAGAGTAAAAATGGTGGACCTGCACAAAAGTTATGTTCTACCCTGGTACTCATCAAAAAGGTACTCAAAGTTACAACTAGAAACATGGTGGTTGTGGAAGATTGGCGATTCTGGAGTAAAATATGAGTGGAACAAGGGGCCGGCCCCCGGCTGGCAGGCCACTGAAACTTCTATGTGCCGTGCCATAACAGTGGTATGCCTCTGTTCTCAAACTGGGATATACAGTACATGACCCAGGTGCCACTTTACGATTTGGGCGCCATTGTAAGAGAGCAATGCTAACTGAAGCTTAAAGACAACTGAGCAACTCTATTTCCTTTAACCTACTGTACAATGTCCAGGGGAGTATCTATTAAAGAAAGAGTCTCACTGTTGTGTACTTCAGCTTGTTAGAGACGGTATAGTAGACTCCAACAGAAAACGTAGATTGCTTTGACAAATCACACTTAACTGGGGAGGCATTTATCCCCCTGTGTGCAGCTAAACATGTTGCTGTGATACGGATACAACATCAGGACTTCAAAATGTAAGCAACCAGAGATAAAAGTCTCAAAGACTGCAGCAGCTGCAGATGCTTTGAGCCCTGAATTGGAAGTAATTATGCAGGAAGAAAAAGCGCTGAAAATGTCACGTACCTCACTGTTTACACTCTTTTAAGGAGTTGTTGTGAAGGAGCTGTCATTTGCAAGGACTGAGAAAGCAGCATTTGTGGAGGAAAATAGGAAGAAGCAGACCTGTGTGGAGAAGAAGAAGTCACACTGAGCAGAGCTTTCTGTACAAGAAGGTCTAACTGTACTTTACGTCTGCTGAAACCCAAAACTTCTCAATTTGTTTGACTACCGCTTCTTTTACTCGTCTTTGCAACTATTTCTCAGGAAAGCTGCGGCATACTAAGCAGGAGTTTAGCCTGTAAAGCTACATAAACACAGCCTCAGACGTACAGCTCTTTGTGACATGCCACATAAAGATTCAAGCAGCATTCAACAGAAACAAAGTTCTTATATTTCAAGTTTTGGTCTTCACACTTTTTGTTTCTGCTACGATGGAATTCAGTGACCGACTCTTTACGATGTGAACACGCTCCCTCCTGCAGGTCTGTAAGACATGCGTTTAGGTCGTACATCACTGATGTCTAAAGCTTCAGCAGAGTGGGAAAAAAACGTTTTTTTTAAAACAATGTCGGACCATAGACTGTAAATATTCATGGACAAAGCCTGAGTGACTTCACCCATCTGTTACTGCAGGGGGCCGAACAACCTAAAGACAAGCTGGAGCTGAGGCGGGTTTTAAGCCTCTTGACACACCGTGCCCACCTGTCAATGATGTCAGCTACGCACCTAACTATGCATAAAATGTATTATTCCTAAAATCAAAACGGTGCGGTTCAAAAAAACATTTACCTCCCACATAGTGTGTGGCCATGATGACAATTATAAATCAGACTCATTTCGTTTTTTGTACCAGGCTGTAAACATGTTTATTTATGCTGTAAAAACTGCCAGTCAGTCAAGTGTCAAAGTCAAATGGGACAATGCAGAAGATGCAGCAGTGTTGTTTCTTTTCCATCACTGTGACTACAGGCTTATCCGTGATGCACCCAAAGGCACAACAAAGCATGCTATTAATCATGATAACTAATAATACTAATGCATTAATTCCATACCTTATTTAATCACGATTAACTAGTTAATACTGAGAGCTCTAGAATTGTCATCTGTGTAAATGCAATGCTATTAAAACTCTTTGATGTATTTTGCGCTGTGTGCATTTAAAAAAACAGATCTCATGGTGCGTGGCTTACTACACTACAGCTTCCTTTTGCATGACGTTTCCATCTTCATTTAAGTGTGAATGTTAACAAGTCAGAGCTGTCAGAGTGCCCGATTAAACAGCGCAATGAAAAGGGGTTTGCATGCCAAAAAATCAAGGGCATAGAAGACTTGCCTATATTTCTTTCGGGGGGGGGGGGGGGGGGGGGGCTTTTTGTGCCTTTGTTTTATTCTGCAATTAATTTAGCAGACGCAGAGGAGGAAACAATGTCAGTTAGTAGAAAACAAAGTCAGACACACAGGTGCTGACAGGCAATGCACAGAGGCAAAGCACATCGAGCTGTTCTTCAGAGTTCTAATCAGCATCAAAACCATCCTAAAATCGCCATTAACAAACAAAACCCTTGTCATTTTAAAGATAGGACAGCCAGAAATCAGGAAGAGAAAGATTAGGGAATGACATGTGAGGAAGGGAACCACTGGCCGGATTTGAACCCAGGTAGCCCACTAGGGAAGCTTTTGCCTCCGTACATGGGGCGTGCACACTGACCACTAAGCTACCGGTGCCCCAGGCTTTTTTTTTTTTTTTTACTGCATTTATTTTGTTGATAATTATTTACATTTCAGCACAGCCCTCTTTTCCTTTTCCTGTAAAGATTACATCTTTAAAACATATTAAGCCGAGAAATATAAAGAATATAAAAAGTTAATGGACTTTATGGAGGGTAAAACTGAAGCAGGGACATGCAGCCAGTCTGAATGTCATGAGCCGTCACTCAGCCAACACATAGCAAGTTTGAAGCAGGCCTAAGATGAAGATGCCGTGTAGAGTTAAAATGTGTGGCCTTTTCAAGCCTCTCTGTCAATCCTGACTTACTTACTTCAGCTTTTTTACAGCCAGCCAGTGAATTGCATTTGTTCTGAAATGTATCAGTCAAAACCAAAAGCATTTACTGGTACAGACATATAGATTGTAGGAGACAGGGTTGCTCTAAAAATTTCCTGTCGTAAAAAATAGCAGACTCAGCTTTTTGTCTACCTATACTCTGTCATTGCCTTCTCCTTTCTTTATTTTGAGTGTTTTTATTACCATTTGTAGTATAGTAAAGTTTATGGATTCACCTTTTCCCCCCAAAACTGTCAGGCAAACATAAGGAAGCGAAGCTCTGTGGAAAGATATAGCATGTAGCATGTTTGGCTAATTGTCAATCAATTAGCAACAGCATCAACGTAAAGCCTCTGTACACACACACGCACGCACACACACACACACACACACACACACACACACACACAAACACACACACAGGTGTTTTTAATTATTCTGACTGATTAGGACAGGAAAGGGTTGTAAATAGGTGGAGCTATGGGGAGAATGTAGCCTGTATCTGAGTTTGGAAGTCGTTAAGTTGTTACAACGACAACAAACAGCGTGGATGCTAGGAGGAAAATGAGTGGAACATCACTGGTATGAAGTATATTGGAGCCAAACGTTAATGTGGAATACTTGAATAGATACAATACATCTTGATCGGCTGAACATCTTTTGCCTTCCATGAGATGATGAGTATGATGGCAAGTCGGGCACCACATTGTTTTTCCGACTTGAGCAGGCCTTCACGTGCATTTTACAACTCGGAATCTCGTCTTTCCGATGTATCTGCCACCACACGAATGCAGCACCGACAGGTTGTGCTAACAGGTCATCTTGTCCTCCTTCCCTAAAGTTTTCATTAATATTAACAGGTTAGTGGAGCTGTCAATCAAAGAAACTTGGCCACGCCTCCTGAAAAGAGTTCTAATCATGGTGTTAATCAGCAACACCTGTGTAGGTGGAGAGAGGATTTAACAAAGCGCATTTCGGTACAGAGACACAATTACACCTCTTTTTAATATCACAGTTGTAAAGAAAAATATTCCACACAAAAAAAATAGAATTAAAATAAGTTAGTCTTAAAAGAGAACACCTGTTTCCTTTTAAACTGTATGAAGACACTTTGTGGGTTTGATTTCACTTAGTGAGTTTGCCTGAAAATGAACACAAATGTTTCTTAATTCAGAGCTTTTGTTTACTATATTCTGTTAAAAAAAAAAAACCTGTCGTGTAGAATTGAAGCATGAGATCTGTTGAAGTTCAGGATAGACACATTTCGATCAAGTTAGAGGTGGGATTTGACCCTTACTGTAACCCGAGTGTTCTTTCAGTTAAAGGTTATAAAAAGGACAGTTATGTGGTGGATACAGTAGCTCATTCCTCTATATCCACTGCACAATACAATTTCCTCAAGCCAATAAAGAGAAGCAGAGCACCACTCCGAACAAATACATCCAGCCACGTGCCCACTCGTACAAAGAGCAGACACACAGAGAAGAGACACAGGAACCAGGCTGCAGCTCTCACTGCTCTCCCAACAGGTTCCTACATTAGTGCAGCCTGAGCCGAGTCAGAAGAAGAAACTGTAAAAGCCCCCTGCCAGGAAGCGAGAATAGATAAATAGTGAGTTTGGATTTGAAGGCTTCCGCAAAAATTTGCTTCCTTAATCACAGGAGGGAGAGTCGATTCCTGAGACGGAGGGCTCGGCTGGAAAACACTCTCCTGCCTGCTGATTTCCTCTCATGTCGGATATGTAACCAGCAGACTAGAATCTGAGGGCACACAAGGATACGAGAGGAACAATGAGGTCAGGTGAAATGTTGGTGTAAGACCATGTAATGACTTCTGTGTTAGCAAAATGCACTTTAAGAAAAATTGCTCGTATTTGGAGCTTCAGCCTCTGATGAAGGGTTAGAATTTTTGCAACAGTGTGAAGAGTTGTTGAATCTTTAATGTGGAAGTGCAATGAGAGCATGAGCCAACACAAGTGTACTGAAATGATTTTAACATGTGACAGCTTCTCAATTCAGCTTTCCCGACAGAAAAGAAGAAAAAAAAGATGCAATTAATTTGAAACCTGGCAATATTATATCTCAAGTATTTCTATTTAGACTCGCTAGTTTACTATGATGCGATTTGGGGAAATACACACATACATTTCTGATCTCTGGCTTAGCCCAGGAGGGGTACTATGAGTTTAAAGGGGCTTTTGTCCACTTAAAGAGGACATATTATACACCTTTTCAAACAGTCCTCTGTGGTCTAAATGAAACATCTGTGCTGTGCTTTGGTCAAAATATAACATGAATCAAGCACCAGAGGAGGTTTGTGACCCTGTATAAACCAGCTCTCTCAGAACGCTCCGTTTTGGTGTGTGTGTCTCTTTAAATGTAATGACCGCCCCCTGAGTTTTCACCGTAGACATCACTCCTCTGTATCGAGAATAAAAATGGCCGACCTGCGCAAAAGTTATATTCTACCCTGGGGGTGGAGTCCATGGGTGGAGATACCAGGGGAGGGGAGGGGATTTTTTTTTACCAGAATCCCACTGTGACATCACAAATTGAGCAAATTTGAAACGGAGCATTTTTCTCTGTGTTGTAAGACTTATACAGACCACAAACAAAGGACTGGATGGGTTTAGTTCACATTTTGTGGGTCGGTAGACACTCAGGTTACCCAAATATATGTTCAAAAATGCAGTAAAAGTTGATTTTTCATATGTCCCCTTCAAAACTTGTAATGATGCAAGCAATTTTTTTTATCTTATTTTAATTTTTTTTATAAACTCAGGTCAGTTTGCTGGTCAGAAAACCAAAACAATGGCTGAAAGACGCCGTAAAGCTTCTACAATTAAAAAAAGGGTTCATTATTAGAGAAAAACATTCATTCAGATACCAGTGTTAATAAAGTAAATACTCAGCCTCCCAAAATCAAATTTTTCCGAGTCTGCATTACCATTACATTTTTATTTTTAGAGAGCCTTTGTTAGCATAAGAGCTCATTTTCAGCAGATGATATTTTTTGACAGGAGAACTTTCTTAGACATTCAGAAGAATGATTTCTAAGGTATTGTGAACCACTGAAAAGAAAAAAAACCATTTTGAAAGCCAACATTTATTCCTGGGTCAGTCCGGCCTTTAAAGTCATTTTTTTGTTTTGTTAGACTCTTTATCCTCTTCTCAGACACACAAAAAGTGCATCCCAGTGACTAATTCCCCCTCTGTTTATTTTCTCCACGGCTTGTTTCCCTGCTCTCTGACAGCAGCTGTTGGAAGTAAACATCGACGTGTCAGCTACCCCTCGGTTTTGCCCTACGTTTTTGTGCAGTAATTATATGTATCAGTTTCTGGGCAGAGAAATAACCACACAGCACTCCTCAGAAAATTGTGACAGTGCTCCCTCCTTCCTGTGGACTGGAGAGTCCACTGGGGTTTGTGGAAGTTAACTGCTGATTTATGTTGGGAGAGGAGATCTGCTGTGTAAGTGACAGGCCTCAGAAGTGTCAGCAGTGCTTCAAGTGGACAGGAGCCGTGTATCTGTGCGTCAGGGAGGAATGCATCCTTGTGGATCCAACGATTTTTGTGACATTTAATCCATTTCCTTCCCCTTTGCCTCGCCAGCACTTTTATTTTCACATGCTGCTTTACATACGTAAATTTGGTCAAATACAGTCAAATACTTACCTTCAACTGAACTTTTGACTGATTTTGCACAATATCTGGTAACTACAGTATATGTTAAATGTCACACCCATTCACACACTTATGGCAGAGGCTGCTATGTACAGTGACCATCAGACATAACTCATCCCATTTATACACATCAATTTGGGGATAAGTGTCTTGCCCAAGGACTCATCTAAATGTTGCTGCAAGAGCAGGGGATTGAACCCTCAACCTTCCAGTTGAGAGACGACCGACTCTACCAACTGAGCCACAGCCTCCCCTAATGTTATACAGCAACATTTTTGCTTCATTTAAAAGCTTAAGCCTGTTAGGAAGCAACTTGTGTTTCTACAAACATACAGGTTTGAACCAACTAGAATGATTTGCTGTATCATCTTCTCTATGGACTATTTATCTGTGTTTGTTTTTGTAAAGAAGTAAAAATATTTCACAAAACAACTGATTTATGTAAGTCTATATCAGCAGTGGTAAGAGCATAGACTGTAAATAATAATGGTCAAAGGCTGATTGTCGTCAGACATCAGTTACGACAGGGGTCTCAGGAGACTCATCGCCATATGAAAAGTTTCTCAGCCTAACTTTCAGTCAACCTTTCAACAGGCTAACCCCCAATTTCCACATACTCCCTGTGCCTTGTGGTTTCTCCTTCCGTTCGCTGCAATAATAATAATAATAATAATAATACATTTAATTTGTAACGCACTTTACATTTTTGCAAAAAAATCTCAAAGTGCTACAGGAAGAAAAAATAGAAATAAAAACAAATTTAATCAATTAGGCAACTAACGAAACTAAAAGCACAAGCAGAAGGCTTAACTCTTGTTAACGACTGTGTTTCCACGGCTATTGCCATCCTATCTCCAGATTTTCCATCACTTAATCAACATTACGTCAAAACAAACAACAGAGCAACCTCAGAACGACAAAGTAACAAAGAGTGATCTTGTAGTTCTCCTGTGACGTGTGGCTGCTCTCAGCTGCACTCAAGGTCCAGAAATGGATCCAGTGGGTCATGGCTTGCGCCGTCCAATGGAGCAAAACCTTGGCGCTGGCAGAAATTGGGGGGGTCAGAGCTGGAGGTAAAGAGGCTTTTAAGACTCCTGACAAACCTCTACACCAGGCCCACCTTTGGTTCTGCTTCAGTGAGCCACAAAACACACACATTAAACATAACAATATGATAGTTCTTCAGTGTTTATCAGGATTTGGTGAAGTTTCATATTTAAAAACAGTGGCGATTCTAGAGTCTGTCTGGGCCCTAGGCAAAAATAATTGGGGGGCCCTTCAACCGGCGTTCATCACTATTCCAATAGGTCTGCCAGAGTCCCAACGCTAATAGGTACTAATGTTTTCTAGATTAACTGCTTTTACAAACTATAGTAAGTTAACCAATTTTAGATAATTCACTTTCTTTCTGTATCCAATTTTGTGCTCCCACATGCTCAAAGTCGTTGTGCACGGGACGCAGGAGGCAGATACAGAGGCTGTAGTCCTCGAAGCGTACGTTCCGGGTTCAAATCCGGCCTGTGGCTTCTTCCACGCATGTTATTCTCCGCTCTCTCTATCCCTGATTTCAAGCATAAAATGCCCAAGAATAAATCTTTAAAAATAAAAAGTTGGAACAGAATTTTTGATGAAGTTTAGACTAGATAATTATCTCCTAGTGAATTATTTTGTTTTATACTTTCAGTTTAGACGATTTAAAAAAAAAAAAACAGCAAATGCGGCCATCACAGGAGATGTCACTCAAAGTGGAAACGCTTGGTACACATCCATCTCTGCATACTGTACACTGTGACAGGAACATTTTTCATTTTTTTCTCTTTACACCAGTGAGCCTAAAATAACAGCTGCTCCAATGTGCAGTCTCTGATATGAAAACAATCACTTTTGGCTACAATGAAATAAAAATAAAAAGGGAAAGTTTGAACAAAAAGCAAATGTTCTGTGATAGATTACGGAGCTCAGGAAATTTCAAAGCATGTGTTAGTAGCAGCATGAAACAGCATCAAGCAATTTCTTTTGAAGAAAAGTAGAAAAAAAAACTGATTTCTTCCAACAATGCTGACAGCATGAAGAAACAAACTAGAAACAAAGATGACTTGAAAAGCATCAATATTATCCTTGCTATCCTTTCCTGGAAGTGATGGACATAACCAAGCAGCAGAGAGACCTTTGGTGTGACGGGACAGGAACGCCAAAACACACCCGTTTGTCCCATGTTGACGCTGATATGAAGCCCATGAGGATCTATCACACATTGTCATCACCTTGTGTGTCAGAAAGTAATACATACAGTCAAAGTATGAGCAGCGCACACGCACAATTCAAGCTCATTTCATGGCAGAGCAGAGGCCCATCTGTGTGGTACAGCCGGCTGCTGCCGAGGTGAACAGTGGCAGGATGGATGGCAGCGTAAGGGGGCCGTAACGGTCGCATTGTGCTCCATTGAAGGAGGAATTGATTATGTGCAGTTGGATGGTTTTTTCGCTGGAGCCGTGGTAGACGTCTGATGGAGCTCGGTGATAGGGATGAGCTGGCACTGAAGAGGTTTGTGCTGGGAGGGTGCTCGGGGGACAGATGGGTGCAGATTGAAGGATAGATAGATGTGATAGATAGGATAGATATGATTGATGAAGTCTAAATTATGTCTTTCTTATGCCTCGTAATGTACTTCAGCGTGTTCTCTCAAAGTATCTTTTTGTATTACCTTTTTTTGATAAGAATCCTGGAAAGATTTTAAAGTTCTTCTCAAAGTTGAGGCCTGGTAACTGAAGAATCTTTGTTCAGAGAGTCGTTGTGATGTCTCTCTGAATCACTGGAAATTCTGTGATGACTAAATATTCTTCAAAATATTGGCTATGGCTCAACCTTGGTTAACTTCGAGCCTGGATTTAGCATATTTGACCACTATCGAGCTATTTGGACGGTGCTGACCTTTGAGAGCATAGAAAGTCAAGGAGTCTTTATTTTAATTTTGTACTTATTCATTTATTTACACATATATGATTGCATAAAATCTGATTCTAAAAATATAAAAGGTGTGTCAGGAGAGGTCAAGAAGCCAACAAGTGTATACTAGGGACCTTATTTTTCTTAGTAAGATATCTGAAAGTAAGATGTGATGAAGTAAGATGTTCTGTTAGCAAAATGGCACCAAGGGACTGTTCATAGTCTCCTTAGAAGATAGCTTCAGTTCCCCATCTCAGTATTTAATAAAACTCTCTAAATTAAAGAATGAACTGCTGTTTCAGAACCCTTTTGTTGCAACGTTCTGTACGCAATGTTATTTTTTTAAACAGTACATGGTTGTGAATGACTTGCATTTTCCTGGTTTGCTAGCATGTTACAAGTTCGCTTGTCAACTACAGTAGCTAACCAAATATCCCTGCGAGTAGCTGGATCGTCACATGATGAACACAAGGTTCTGTTGCACCACTTCGGTGTGAACAGGATTTCAAACTGTCTTTCGACTATAAATGAGAATTTGAGAGAGACAGATATTGCAGTTACAGTTAGCTCACAAGGTCAACATGGCTGAAGATAGCATGTTGTGGAGGTCGAGTGAAACATGAATGAAGGTGACATATAGACGGGTCTAAGACTAAAGACAGCACAAAACAACCCCTCAGTCTTTTTTTATGGATGTCTGACTGGCCCAGGTGTAGGATTTTAATGTTTTCATACCAATGGGTTTGCATTTGTTATGTGTGTCTGTTTATTCATCAAGGTCTTCTTTTACATTCCTTTCTTTTAGGGCAAAACACAACCTTTAATAACTGACTGTGGATGTGCAAAAAAGGTCTCTTCACATTGAAATAAGCAGAGTTTCTAGGAAACAAGAATTTGAAGCCCTTCAAAGGTATTACTATTCTTTTGTAATCAAATTTAGTTTGTTCGTTTTCAGCATTAGTCATTGATTATATCTATAGCATTCTGCCCACATCTTCATTATCATTATAAATAAGCAGAAATTAGTGACATTGTTCATTATTATAGCTGTTTCTTTTCAGAATCATATATTCGAAAGAAACACTGTCCAAAGTCAGTGCATAAAATGTGATTTCAGCTCTATTCAGCCACAGGGTTTAGTCATTCATGGTAATAAAACATTATTTCATGAGTTGAAGGTTCTTTCTGTTTGATTATTATCAGTATGCTCTTTTTTAAAATAATATTCATATTGTCCTCTGTCACATACTTTTTGCGGGTGCATCGACCCATTTTCCCGACAGGGATCATTAAAGTTTCATCTAATCTTAATAAATTGTTGCTCCTAATAGAAAGATAAGAGACGTGGATGGAAAAATGGAGCAACTACTCACAAAACGTCTGCAGAGAATCCTTGAACTGAAGTCAAGACGCTCCCCTGTCAGGCTGTGCATAGTGAATGGAGAATGGATTTCCATCTCTGACTTTATCCTTTCTACTGTCTGCTTTTTGTGCTGTTTGATTGAAGGTAGCATAGTTTCGGGGCCTGAAAGAAAGAGACAGCTGCCGCTGTGTCACACAGACTCCTCTACTCCCAGCGCGTTTGTAGAGCGAAAGAAGAGTTTTAATAAACATACTGGGAGAGATGAAGAAGGTTCAGCTCTCTTTTTTCTTTTTTACTTTTATCCATCTGTCAGCACCTCCCTTAACCTCAGCATGGGCGAGAGTCTGTACTAACAAGAAAAATACAATTTCTTAGAAATGACTCACATGCTGTACTACCAATGAATCAACTTTTAGTATTTTTCAAAAGTTGAACCCTTTACAAAATCTCATAACCTAAATTCTAGCTTCTGTGTGCATCATTACCTCTCGATAAAGAAGACAAGGCTCTGATTTAGAAAGGTTTAGCATGTATCTGGATGTCTTCTCAGGGTGTGAGACAAAAATTCGGTAGCCTGTCAGTGTGTCCTGAAGATCAGGGCCGAGTGCCAGGCTAAGTGGGGTAATAACTGCTCTTCATTGCATTTGAGCATGTGTGTTTGTTTCTGTCATTTTAAACATGTCTAAATATTTCTGCAATACACAAAATTCTAGTAAGGTCATTGTAAATTGCCCTTAAGTAATCATGTAAGCCTCTGTAGTTCTGGAAAATGTTGTAATGTTTTGGGAATTTGCAGAACAAAATATGGGAGTTTTGTATAAGTGTGCATTTTATCACACTGCTGATTGAAGACACTGGCTGTGTCCCAAATCCCAAACTAATATACCGTAGTGCCATTTTGTTGTGTTGTCTGAATTATTAGTGAGCATTATCCTACCCTACATGGTGGACTTATTTATTTCACAATGCATTGTGAAGAGAAGTATACAGCCGATGGTCACTTGTGAGGCAAAGTTAAAATTTGGGGGCATTTTAACACAAATATAGAAGCTTTTTTAATAAAGATTGCAGTATTTTCAACAGATTGAGGTTTTTCCTAAAGATGATGAGAGGCACAAGCATTGGCCATACACACTAATGAATGAGTTATGGTGCGAAAATATGTTTTTTGATTTGTTAAAATTCAGTACTTTATATATTATAGTTTTAATAATAACTTTATTTACATAGGACCTTTAAAAGCAGATGTATTTATTGTATTCTATTGGTTAGTTGTGTGGCAGCTATGATGCCATCATAGCTGCCACAAACAAGACAGCGAGTTGCCTCCAAAATGTTTTGTTTTTATTTCGCAAATGACTTGACTATATCATCCACTACAGAGAGCTCCCCGTAGGGAGTAGAGAATGAGTGAGTGATTTCAGACACAACCACAATGTTCCAACGCATGTTGCACGAAGCCATCTGTCACTGCAGGGGGCTCCGGAGGCTCATAGGCAGAGGTCGCTATGCTGGAAATGCTGACTCAGCCTAACTTTCCACCTAACGACAGGCTTAGAGCTGGAGCTGAGATGGGTTTTAAGACTCTTGACAAACCGTCACACCACGCACACCTGTCAATCAGGTCACCTACGGATAACACATATAGTTTTCAAAATCAAAAAACAGAGTTGCTAAAATCAGACGGGAATCTGTGAAAACAAAAAACATGTTAAAGTGTTTGACTCGTGCAGTATTTCACTCATGACACCTGGTTTTTGCTTGATCAATCATAAATACAAGATGAGGGGAAGTTACACAGAGGCTGTTATTTGCTGATCGAGGGAGCGAATATAATAAAGCTGCTAATTTTCTAGAGACTGTGTGCTTGGGAAGAGTGCAGAAACAACACGGTTCAAGAGTGTCTCAGATTTTATTTCTTTTTTGTCTTCGTTCTCAGTATAACAAATATACACTGTCTATGTGCTCTGTGTGTTTGAGATTTAATTTGAGAGCAGCTTTATTTTGAGCTTCCAAGTCAAACAAGGCGAGAAAGTAATAAAGTCAGAGGACCTGAAGAACTTCAGCTTGCTTCAGCTGCCTCCCTGTTGTAAAAATCTACAAAAAGGTATAGCTTAATAAAGTTGTTGTATTAAACAGTTTGGATTGTCCTTAGCAACAAGCATAATAATGTAGGCCCTGCATTTTGTAATTCACATTTTTTCCCACTGCAGAAGTTTTTCTCAGACTTGACACTAAAGGTGGGAAAGTGTATGTGTTCTGGGAATCTGTTGTGTAAAGGAATCTGGAAAATTGTTTTATAGGCTACTGTATATCACTTCTTGATTTATCATAGAGAGGAGAAAACAAAAATTCAGAAACTAACGGTACATTAGCCAAAGATGTACGCACTTGTTAGACTTTATGTTAGCTAGAAAGTGTTTGGATGCTTTGTAGTTGTGACTTTGTTGTCAACACATACTGTAGGTTGGATTTCGGCCACAGAAGTTGGATTTCAGCTTTACAACATTTTGTACACCGTACTAAATCAAACCAGTTTTTGAACTTTCCAGCCAGAGTGTGATGTTTGAGAAAAAATGTCCACCATGTTGATATAGAAATATAAATGAAACCTTATCTAATTTTTGCGATAAATGTCTCAAATTTACACTTACCGTGCTACACCTAGCATGATTGTTAGCTAGTTTAAAATGCAGTATGCGCTGTTCTGTGGAGTCAAAACACAAAGAATAAATCTGAAACTTCTTTCTTGTGTCTTTAATACATACCTTGCTTATTTATTGTCGCCTCTACCGCTCTTCTTGCTTTATCCCACAGTGAGATTAAGAATGAATCAGCACAGGCAGCGAGTGCAAAACAAGAGCACCAAGTCCTGCATGTAAATAAAAAAAGGAAATATTAGGTTGTTCATATAACATATGTGGTTAAATATAAGCAGCTGTAAATAATGTCTTATATCAACAGCACATGTAAAAGCTGTTATCTGTCTACTGTACGTCTTTTCCCTTTTCCACACACTCTGTTTTTTTTTTCTGAGCCTGAGACAGAAACAGAGCCCTCCTAAGTAAATTCTTGGTGTCAGGTGTAAGCTGGCTGCAATAAATCTGGCCTGGCCGGTCTGGGCATGGGTGGGAGGGAGAGGGGAGCTTGGAGGTAATTTGTGGCCAAAAAAAGGGGCATTTTTTTCCCAGCCGCTCATAAACCATGACGCCCAGCACTGGCACACTAATCCGTGGACCGCCGAACTCTCCCCTCGCCCGGTTGACGGGTTGACATCCCCTTCGATCATGTGTAAACCATGGCGAAAGGAAGCGCTGTCATTTATTTCTCATGATCCCGTGGGTGGCCTTAGGAAGGAAGGGAGGGCAAAGATATGAAGGTGGGATCACACAGAATATTATGACCTTCTTCTCACACCTCGTCTTTCTTCTTTCTTGAAGGGTGAAAAGAACCACACAGGTTTATTTTGTCCTTGCTTGTGTGTGTCCGTGTGTGTGTGTGTGTGTGTGTGTGTGTGTGTGTGCGCACACATGTAGTAAAAGGAAGAAGAAGAAGAAGAAGAGCTTTGATTAGGGGCAGTGGGTGTGAGAATGTGTGGGAGGGATGTCAGTTGAGTAAGCTGTGGAAGGCAGTTTTTCTCATAAATCTTTTGAGATTTTCACACAAACAATGTTTAATTTTACATCTGCACAAATGAGAGACCCGAACCTTCAAAATAAGAGTCAGCACTCTCATCTCCCTGGTGGCTTCTTAGAGGTAAAATAAACTTCATTGAGTACCCAAAGTGGAAGCTAATTTGTAACCGCAGCTATAAAAAAAAAGAAACAGGGAAACCAAGCAAAGTAATGAAGTGATAAAAATAACATGTACAGATAACACGATTACAGTCATAATAAAAAAAGAAATAGGAAAAACTCTTTACACCTTTCCACTTATAAAGATATTTGGGGTTATGTTATTGCACAGAAAATTGCACAAGCATTTTCACATGTACTGAGAAGCATTATGAAATAATATGACGACAAATATTTAACAACAGCATTGCAATGTATAGAAAAAGTGCATGCACAGAGATTTTACAGTTATTGCATCCCATGATATGGGGATATACAAACACACAGGAATATTAGTAATGATACGACAACAAATAATTAGAACATAAGAGATGATATGTGCTAATTTTCCAGGTCATGGAAATTTAGGATTCCAGTTGAATTTGGAAGTCCTTCCCTGATTGTTATACTGTAGTGGAATATATGGCCTAAAATATAACTTGTGATTCTGTCATGTTGTGAGTGATGGATGATGGGAACAGAGGATAAATGGCTATACATTGTGATGCTGCAGAGTCTAAGCAAAAAGCATGAACACAGGCAGAAAGTAGCACATGTTCATGCATGCAGGTTGCACGCCTTGCAGTGTTAAAGGCTAGGAATACAAACATCCTGTGTAGAGGTTCTTTGTATGTAGACATATGCACCTCTTTGGTCACTGCTATTACCACCTAATAGCTCGCTGGCTGTGGATTTATAGTCATGTGCTCCTCTGTCTGTGCAGCCTGTCCCTTCATGGATCAATGCGTCAAAGCTTGCTGCTTTGAATACCAAACAAGCTTTGGCTTGCACCTCCAGTACCACTGTGCAGAGCAGATTGCACATGGTCACTCTCGCACAGAAATGCCTCCCCCCCCCCCCCCCCCACCTTCCTCCCATAAGCAGCCCGAGAAGCTCTGTGGTGCTGTTTAATAGCAGCCCTAGCCATCCTCTCTTGGCGCAGCAAGCACCAGCGCTCCCACATGCAAAATTTATGACTGCAGTGGAAAAAAAAACACAAAAGAAGAAGAGCAGGGATCCAGTTCTGTCTCGCAGAGCAGATATAGGTTTTCAAATCCCACACTCCTATACCCCGAGACATTGTTCAGCTGTGTGACAGAGGCAGGAGGAGAGAGAGGAAAAAAGATTAAAGTGAGCCTGTCTAGCATGTGTCTATTTTCATCCCGCTCTACAGAGTATAAGAGTTTCTTTCTTATTACAGTTAGAAGAGGGCGCACACTCCCAAGCTCAACTGGGCTGCTTGTGAAACCCCAGAGAAGGCTCCCTGATCGTCGTACCTGTGGGTACGTGAGGAGGCAGGGCCAATGTTTCCGGGGCTGTGTTCTCTCTGCAAAGAGAAGAAAATCTGAATATTACATCCCGTGTATTTATAACCACTGCACACATCATATAGCTATATCCCTGCATACAGTCCTGCTGATAAAACAAAGAAAACAAGCTCAAATAATCAAGAACACGCACATGAGTCATGATTTAAATATTTAAAATGTTAGCGCACTTCTTGGACTCCAATTGATTTAGTTTGCTGTTGTTCTTTGGATATGATCACATGTTAAACTCACAGCATGAACACAGCATGTTCTTGTCAGACTTTAAAACAAACTGACATGTTACACTGACTTTTATCAGGAAATTTCAGCAACTTTGACTTCTTGGCAAAATGAGTCAGAGTTCCCACATGACAGTAGATCTTTATGAGGACGTAGAATCACCTGAATGCCCCTCGTGAATGTGCACAGGGTGTCCAAATGTTGGACAGTTTGTTCCTGAGCGGGAGCATTCATAAGAAGCCCCCTGAACCAGAACAACTCTGAATTCCAATCATTATTGTATGTTTAAAAAAATAATAATTAATTTGAACCCTGTTAACAATTCAGGCAAAGCAATATTTTATGGATTGAAAGAGTAAGTATTGGTGCCCAAACAACTCTCTGACAAAATCAGTGTTTTAAAGCTTAAATGAAAGAGCTAATCTTTACATGAACTAAATTACTTTGTTCACAGGCACCAATCTTTAATGTTGAAACACTGTATAAGATACGAAACAATAGGCTACACAACTCTACGCTACACTATAGTACGATATGATATGTCACACTTTAAGGTCCCTTTGGGAAAATTTGTCTTACACTCCAGTGTCTACATCAGCTATACTTCAAGCAACATGAAGAAGCATCAGTGAACATTTATTCTGCAAGACATAAAAACAATGCACAGCAGTAAGTGTTCCAATGTGATGCACAGATATCATACAGTGTTAAACTGATGCTGAACCCCCCCAAATACAAAATACATGATTTTCTCAAGACAGAACATTGAATCCTTTAATGCTACATTGACCACAGAAGACAAAGTAAACACTTGAGTGTGTCCAACAGTTAAAATACTTAGGGTATCTGGCTCGATCAGGATTTGTCTGATACTTTAGGAAGTGACAGGACGACAGTTGTTACGTTATCCATCATCATTCTGCCCTTAACTGAAGCGACATTGACAACATTAACGGTGGGGGGCTGGTGGTGCAGTGGTTAGTGTGCACACCCCATGTTTGGAGGCTGTGGTCCTCTAAGCGTGCGGCCCAGGTTTGAATCCTACCTGTTGGTCCTTTCCCACATGTCATTCCACTCTCTCTCGCCCTGATTTCCGACTCTATCCACTGTCCTATCTCTACATTAAAGGCGCAAAAAGCCCAAAAATAAGTCTGTCTCATAAGAAATGTTAACGGTGGCAATCATTCGTTCTGTGGCCGCAAACTTTTTACATTGATCAATTCAAGCTTTGTCCGAGTGTTTGCTAGCCAACGAGAATGATTGTCCCTTTGGGGACATTCAATGACTAATTGGAAAAATAAGGCCTCAACTTGGTTTTATTTATGGAAACAAATCTTGGCTTACAGTGCAAAACAGAAAACAAAGATTGTCCAGGCTACAATACTGCCAGTTATGGAATATGGAGACACACTCTACATACATGCAGCTTTAGATGCCTTATACCACCGTGCTCTTCGCTTTATCACAGGCCCCACATTTTCAAAAGCATCATTGTGATCTGTACCAAACTGTAGGCCGGCCCTCGTTGGGTCAACAAAGAAAGCACCACAGTATTTTCTTTATTTACAGGGCACTCATTAGTAAACCCCTTTCTTAACTGATTCCTCTCCTGTCTATAAACATTTTAACTAATTCAACCAGATCTCAAAACTTGATCACTTTGAAAATAGGTTTAGGACTCTGTCATATATATATATATAAAGTTCAGAGCAAATGTAAGAAATTAAAGTATTTTAGATTTTTGCATAAGTCATTATATTACAGCCATAAATACCAAAGATGAACACTTACAGGTATATATTAAATCATTAGCTAATGCCTGTTGAAAAAAAATATTAAGTAAACTTGAAGATCTTTTAAATGAACACACAACTTGGATGGCCCACTCCCTCTCTCTCTCTCACACACACACACACACACACACACACACATTTACCTTTGAAATGCCACTGTATTTAAGGTCAGTCATTACATGCTTCCTCTCTGCATGCATATCTTCACTTCTCTCCACACTCCTGTGCTCATTAATCTCAAAATGTCATTCGGCATTTCCCTTATATTACCGTCTGGTTGAAGTAGTGATACGACAGAAGAGGTGGGCGGATGAGGAGGTAATAGCGCTCCAGGGTTTGAGGTGTCATATGTTTGCCACTGTGCAGCACATATGATTGGCCTTAATGATATTTGTACAAAGCAAGAAGCTGAAAGAACAAGCAAGCCAGTAAACAAAGATATCCAGCTGAAGTCCTGTCTGCAGTTGTATCAGTTATATAAAACATTTTGAGGTGATTTTTCATCAGCTATCACAAAGACGCACTCTACCTTTAGATTTACGCTTTAATGGTCAGTATGCCAGCACAAGAAGACGAAGCCTTACCTGTCAAACATAACATTTTCTAGGTTCATAAACTGGTAGTGGAATCACCCAAATCGTTTTGTCCTCTTCCATGCCTACACTCAATAATGTCTTGTAAGCTAGAAATGTGCCAACAGTTAAATAGATCTATGAGTCTGGACCTCCATGATGCAAAGTTTTACAAGAATCTCCACGCTCTACCTTTGGCGATATGCTCTGTTTGGTCGGTGAGGATGAGGTTGGACACTCCTGTAGCAGCAGCATTGGGACCTGTTTCTCCAAATGGAAAAGCCGCCATGCAGTGATGCAGTAGGCCTCCTTTTGCACCAACCAGCTTGGTCCCTAACCAATACCTGAGAACAATTATACAATTAAGATTATAACATTAAGTGTCTTGCATAATTATACACACCCAGCTTGGAAAGTTCCACATGATACATTTATACAATTTGGTATTTTTTAAGTTTCAAAAACAGACTTTGGACGCATTAATTCATCTGGAGGCAGTTAGTTGCACCTGAATTTAGAGGTTCAAAATCAAGGAAGTCAAATCTTCCTTGATTTTCTTTTTACCCTTTTTTTAATTTTGAGATATTTTAAATAATCCCCCCCCCCTACTGTATGTATACACTTGGTCCATTACATGAAACTCACTAAAAAAAAATTGCATTAGCAGATGTAACATGACAAAATATATGAAATTTCAAGATGGGGGAATAATGATGTAAGGCACTGTATGGTGAAAAGCAGAATATTTCAGGATTAATACACGCCCAGCATTAGTTTTGTAGACAGAAGCAAGTCAGACCCCTCCCCCTAGTGATGTTGGTGCTATGCCATAGCCCCTTACCGATCAAATCAGCCAAAATAGTAATGAAGCACCTATAAGTTTCTGACAGGGACACATTTAAAATTATATAAATAAAGTCGAAAAAGTGACATGAGTCATTTTTGGTACAGCAGAGTGATAGAGTAATTGAATAAGCTTATTCTAATGTTTTACAGATGAATCTTACATTTTGCAATATGTCACATACTTTATAAATACACATATGAAGTCTGAGATAAAAGTCCAGTTATGTGACATACTGTAGTTATTTGTACCTTAGCTTGTTTCTTTTGACCTAAAATTCCTATGATGGATAAAGAATTATTAATTTCCCAACATCTTATTTTATTTACCAGAATGGCATATATGGAGGCATTAGCAAAAAATCTGTATCTTAATCCATTGGACTATAATTGTGTGTGTTGCCATTTCCTCATTACGACATGCATGAACACAAACTGGAAAACACAAAGGCCATGTTCTTTCCCGAAAGTTTTCCCCAAAATCGATTAATTACCGGCGTCTGTGACATTCCCTTTTCTATTTTAAATGCATCCAAAGAAAATCTCCTCATACTTTCTGGCAAGCTCCCTAAAATGCTCATTAATCTTAATTCCAGAGTTATCCGAGTCTCGCGTTTGCTCTCAGAGTGATAGTTCGCATTTCCACGGGCGGGGAAAATAGCTTTTTAAGATCGCCGTGATGTGGCAACAAATCACAGCGTGACATCACAGAAAAAAGGGGTCAAAATCAATCAGCTGCCCAATGGCCTTTGACATTCAATAAACGTCAGCGGGTATTTATATGCGTCCCTTAACCGCCTGCTAAAATTACAGGCCGCAGATGACAAAATATGATAACAATTAGACGGGGACTCGGCGTTAGGGCTCCTCACATCTGCATGGATCACTGGGTGAATCAAACTTGAGGAAAGAAAGACAGGGAGTGCAGAGAGGGAGGTTGAGGAGGAAACGTGGAGGCTGAGAGAGAGAGAGGAATCATCACATTAATGTGGTCATTTACCAGAAAGCATCGCGCGGCCCACACAAACCCAAATGCCACCGTCTAAATCCAGCCTTAATTAGGCCCGGCGCTGAACGGAGCCGGACAGGAGGCTGAGGGGACTAACAATATCGCTTGTTTACAATAACATCAAGCGCCTTGTTATGGCGAATGTGTGACAGAGTGATAAGGTCACACATGGGACTCCATTATAGCAAAGCAGATTCAGCTTTATCTGGTAAAATTGATCCCACCAACCTCCAGCCTGTCTGTGCTTTTTTTTTCCACAGGAGCTTAAAGGTATTTCTTAAAGCCTCATTTAAAATCCATTGTCAATTCATACACCGATGCCATGTTGCTTATTGGAAAAAGGCTCCATATAAAGGGTGTAAATACGTCAAGAAATCTTATAAGCTTAGTTTGGTAACGGATTTTGCATCGATATAGCGTGCATAATTCATGTCACAGTAAGTGGAAACTACATCAACACTAATAGACAACAGCTAGTACATTGTGAATGTGTGGGTAGCAGATAAAGGCCAGTGTCCGGTATGTTTGACTGCATTCATATTCCGTTTTTGCTCACACGCCCTTCCACAGGTGCAGAAATAACAACCCCACAAATGTCTTAATGGGCAGTCTCAGCACACTCTGCCTGCTCTTTTCTCCCCCTCGCTTCTGATTGATTGTTTTCATTTTAAAATAACCCCAGTTATCTACTTATTTTTCTGGTATTTATTTCACTGAAAGGGCTGCTGCAAGGTTGCAGGATTCCAATTTCCAGAGTTGCTCTCCACCAGAAAAAAATGCAGAATGAGTCTAATAATGGCCTTTCGCTCTATCAGCTTCTCCCCTCCCTCTCCTGACACCTTTTTTTTTGTTGTTGTAACTTTGACTCCTGCAGTCAGTCAGTCAGTCATTGTGTTCGTCTGAGCGAGGAGATAGGTCAAATAGACAGCAGTTTGGCATTTCACTTGAAGAAATGTGCAGAAGACCAAAGATTAAGTTGGTCATTCAAATGTCTACATTTAGGTGGAGAAATGTATTAAGCCGTACAAATGCAGGCTATCGGGTCAGTCAGTGCTTCTTCCAAGTCTGTCAGTTTTGTAAACGGGAATGTATAATATGGACAAACCCAAAATGTGACATTAAAGCTGCTCCAATCAGAAAGTTCATGTTCAGAATCAGCCTGTGTAGTGTAGTGTAGTTTTTTTTACATGGACCTTAGTGTTCCATGACGACGCCCTTTATCTTCTACTTTGGACCCACCTGGCTTACAACAGCCGCTCAAGCGCAACTGCTTTGAGTCTGGGTGTTGAACTCTGGCTAGGTTTGATGGTTTAAACAAACAAGGATAGCCTTTCGATCAAAATGTGATGATTCTGTTTGGTTTTGGTTTTGCTGTAGGGTTTTTTGTATTTGTTCTCTCTCTCCTTCTCCCCCTCCCCTTTCTGTTTTCTTTCTCCTGCAGGTATGTGAGTGGCAAGGGGTGTGGCTGGCTTCTCCGCGCAGCAGCAGACGAGGCACACCTGGCCCCACTCAGCTAATCAACTTCTCTATAAAAGCCTGGGGTGCGTTCGAAGTGTCCCTCCTATCTCCACTATCTACTTTACCTTAACCCTGGGGAAAACGTCATGAGGTTAAGGAAAGATGTTAGGAGAATTCATAAAGGACTTAGGGAAAGGCGATCTCGTTGCTCTGACAATCCGACCGCATTTACCACTGGGCGATGTCATTAAATGCGACGGGCCGGCGGAGGTTAATGACGTGGGTCTGCTGTGGTGAAACTACAATGTTCTGAAAATGAACTACTAAAAGCACATCCAAAAAACTTTCCCCTGTGCCTTCTTGCCGGTGAAGTAAACCTAATTACCACAAGGTTGGGATTGAAATAAAAGAAATATAGGCTACCAGGCTACAAGTACTCAGAAATCAACATCAACATAAATATGATTGTATGAAATTAATTGTTACATTAATGCAAGATATAGCCTACAAATAATATTTTAAGCATACAAATGTACAACTGCACAAATCATTCTTAAGTGAATGAAATATGTTCAATAAAACATCATCTGGCTAAAAATGTCTCTTATCTTTTATCTCTTACATGATCTGTGTCACTTTACGATCATCGTTCATTTCTGTGAACGGTCGGATGCGCGACTCACTTTAAATGTTGTGGCCGCAAGGAATTGTGGGGCGTCATATCTCATCTCCTTTCGTAAAGGATGGTCCAGTGTATCCTATGCTGAAGGAGGTTATAAAGGAAGCATTGACCCACCTTTCCTTAGCTTTTAGAGAATTCAAACGGCTCTTATCATGGCCGCCACTTAACTGCTTCTGGGTCATTTCACTCAGTTAGGAACCTTCCTAAGCAAAAATGACAATTGGAACGCACCCCTGGTCTCCACTCCACTACTCTGCCAGATAATTCTGTCTTGTTCGGTAGTGTCTCTCAGTGATTATTTCCTGTGAATTATTGAGCTGCTTATTTTTGCAGTGTATCTTTGTGCTTTGGATATTTTTTTGTTCTTACCTGTTTTTTCTTGTGCTCAGGTACTCTGGTGTGCCTCACTGTTGGCACACAGAGTACCTAGTAACTCAAGTTGCTTCGCCTGAGTTTCCTGCATCACCTTGTGGATTATTTTTCTGGACAGCCAGCTCCCTGCCTTTACTGCCTGTTATTTTTGAACATTAAACAGGTTTTTTGTTACATTGCATACCTGTGTCAGTCTCTGCTTTGGGGTTTTGATTTAAACTGAAACCATAACACAAAAAGCTAAAAGTCAACCCAATTATTTTTTTCATAAACACTACCATTTCATTTTAAGTTCAACCTTAACAGTTCCAAACAGATAATTTTTCTCTACCACAACTTGATACAGAAAAAAGACAGCCTGTCTGAATGGTTAAGGTAAAACCTATTGTGTCGCGCCAGTATTAGACATCGAGGGTTATCACCACCACCATAGTTTCAATCCTCAACTCTACAAAGTCTGTTAGCACTTCATAGCTTGTTTTACAGTATTAGGGTTTGATTCTGTCTCAGTGCTCTCATAACATCATATTCAGATGTCGTAGGAAACCTAGAGGAAACTAATAACTGTTTGCTTCATAATTTTAAAAAATCTAATGAATTAAGAAACACCTTAGCAAAATTCAAAGGCAAATTCTAGCTTGTAAGATTTACCATTAGACATAGTATACACCAGGAAGAAAGAAACATCATTAAATGGCTAATTTGTTTACCAGCACATGAGCCACGTCAAAAGGGAGACAGAAAAGTTGGCTACTAGCTGAACAGAAGTTAGCTTGAGTGTAGCAGCTAGCTCCATTTTTAACTCTTTAGTTTACCAAAGAGTTGACGAAACATAGGACTAAAATTCATCGGGGAAGGGAATAAATGCTAATGTTTCTTTGTTTCAAAAGTTAGCTTTAACATCTCATCTTGCTAACCTGAATCATGATAGCTTTGCCAGTATGTAACTACATTTTATTGGTTAAACTGTATATTCTGATTTTGAAAACAGTTGTAGGTCTACATGTACAAATGGATTAACCCATGACATTTAAATTAGTTTTTCCTTCTGCACTTATTTCATGTAAGTTGTAAGTTGTAGCCTACTTCTTCTGATATTTTCTTGCCCTGAAATTATTACCGCCAGACAGCTCAATATTCTCAGGGACCTTGAGAAATGTAATTTCCAGGAGACGCCCCTACAGAGTCCTGACTAGCTTAAGGGAATTGGTAAACACACAGAACAAGCTGAGTCCCTGAGGCCCAGCAGAGCCTCAGAGAAAGGGTAAGTGAGTGTGGATAACACTGCTATCAAACACTGAGACAGCACGGTGGGCCAGAAAGGGACTTAAACTCATTACAGCTCAGGAAGGCTGGGTCCACATGTCGGGCTTTAGTTATCTACTTATCGGCAAAAAAAATTCACATTGGGTGCTCTCAGTGTTAACTGTATTCCTGCAGTATATTAGGGGCACTGCTTTGATCCTCAGAGTGCTTGTATTAGATTGTGATGTTGTTTAGTGCAACTGGCATTTCGAATGAAAAACAAGAATTAGTTTCAGAGTACACAGCGCATTTCCAGTTAAGCTGTGATACTTCATTTATTTTATCTATCAAATCCATTTATCTCTTTAATAACAGATGCAGATGAAGGGGAGAAGATTAGAGGACATTTCAATCTAAAACGCAGGGTTGCTTAAGCCTTGAGCCAGTAAGGGTGCATTAAAGGGTCTGCAAGTCAATATTAGAGGGGCGATTTTATGTTGTGTATACGGTCGTGTATGTTTACGCTCGCCGACGGATTTTCAATTTCCCCAGGTTCAAAGATCACAAAATAAGATTTGAAACCAATTTACAGGAACCTGTTCTTTAGAAATAGGTCAGGAGCAGTGTGCGAGGCAAATGAAAGTAATCTGAAATCCTTTATTAAAGCAGAAATATATGGGCTAATTGGCAACTTTCAAAAGACTTCAGAGGTGCTTGCATTTTAATGAACGTACAGAATACTAATTTAATGCTAATGAGCGATGAAAAAAGGTTCAATCTTACTCAGATCAGAAAGATGCTTTGTATCTTACAAATCACAGCTGCAAGTTTTAGTATTACAAGGTTGACTAAAGCTACATTTATCACATTGTTGGATGAAAAAGATGAAGGACTTCAGACAATGAAACAGTGGAAAAAATTACCTTCTGACCTTCCAGTTGAGCTGGATCACTCTGCTGCTTAATTCTTTTCAAAGAAAACACTGCTATTGGAAAATTCATGCAGTTTTTGGAGGATTTCTTTCGAAAAGATTATTGCAAACGAATAATAATCAAAGAGAAACAATTGGTGAAGAGAAGGAGGATGCACGACAAAGGTCACTGGATGGATTTTTTTAAAAAGCAATCACTATAATGAAACATGTGTTGGCCTTTGATGATATTGAAATAACTAATAAGATATAGTCCTCAGTAATTTTAGCGTTAGCTTCTTCTTTTTTGCACATTTAGAGGTACATTTATTCCAGAAATATCAAAGCACATAACAAAAGAAAATCAAAGTTTTGGAAGTCAAATGTTTTAGGGTGTTTTCATTTTTTTTAAAACTGATTCATGATGATAACTCATAATGCCAACAGTAATTGTAACTGCGAGGTGTGTCACATCCAATTCTTCGATATTAATCATCTGTCGCCCTCTATTAGCCCATTCAAGCTCCAGTGACAGCCTCACCTCTCCCCCAACTGAACACATCAGAGAGACAGAAAAAGAGATGTTATGGGTAATACTCTGTGATTAGTTACACAAAGGGTTTTTCTTCACATGGAAGATGTAATCCAATTAAATTAGCTGGGTTACCTGCTGGTTTAAAAGAGTAGTTAAACTGTGTATTGTATTCAGCTTCATTCATTTATCCATATTAAAGAACATGCTGTCCACTAGCTTTGAATTACATGAATTGTGGTTTTCTTGTTTTTTGTAACTCTATGCCTTGTATTTGATCAGACGTATTCTTTTTTTGAAAAAATATCTATGCCGCTCTAATCACAGAAATAATGATAGAGAAAACATGCTCAACTACTTTTCGACGTAAAACAACTGGGTGCTGAATCCCAAAATATTGTCAAATAAGAAAAACAATTAGGACAGCACTCCAAAATTTTATTTTAATTGCCACACAAATGTTTCGAGCAGACGCTCTTCTTCATTGTGTAACAGGCAATTTTCTCAAACACAAAGGTGGGACTTATTTTTACTTGTCAGAAATAGGTACTCGTCCATCCCTCCATGTTTACCGTACTAATCACACACTGTTTTTTTGATACAGGATGTAGTTTTTGATTGATGTTATGACACTGAATAATCTTGATCGGGCACATGACCGACTGTATATCCGCTAAGCGGACCTTGGGAAGCTATGGGCTCATTATAAAGTCACAGTAAAGTCCTTTATGGCAAGCCATTGAGGAAAATAACATATTGAATGAAAATTTGAATATATTGAACGAAACTGAATATATGGAATGAAACTTTAAATATATTGAATGGAAGTTCGTATTTTTATTTCAGCTTACATCTCAGTAAGAGACTAAAAAATTCCCTAAAGATGGATGCACAAAGTGCGCTTATCAATGATTTGTTGAGCATTACTACTCATAAGCAGCAACAATGTTTCAATAATTGGTGATCTTCAAGGTGGCGCTTTCTACATTCCAAATTAATCATATCATTTTGAGTAGGAACAGCTGTTTCAAAAACGTTTTGAAATTCAACAAATTATTGGTATATTTCAGCTGATGACATTTTGCAAAACCAGCATATTCAGCAGGGTGTCTTTTGGATGACAATAATGAAACTGGTGGATTTGGAGAATTGAAATCAGCTCCCATTCCATATATTGAAAGTTTAATTTCATATATTCAAAGTTTCATTCAATATATTCATTTCCTAAACGGCTTGCCTTATAGTCCTTATACCATGACTTTTTTAAATAAAAACCCAACCAAGTATTGTATTAATACACTATCAAACATTTGTGTTCCCAAAGTGTCTTATTTTGACATGCTAGGCTACTGACCTTCATAAGCTGTAATGAGTAAGGGCCAAAAACTTAGGTATGGACCAGCTCCAAGTTATGCTGGTATGGACCAGCTGCTACATAGGCTTAGACTGCCATCATCAACTGGCATCAGAGCTCCAATCTCTATCCCTCTCTCTCTCTGTGCATCTTCCCCGTTTTGTCACTATCCTTCTTCCTTCATCTTCCTTTATCCCATTTTTTTCAAGCCCGGCTCAGTTTCATCATTAGCTGTTCATCATGAGTATGGTTTACACTATTGTGCGTTCTGTTGTGGATGCATGGAAATAGTATAAAGCAATTAGGAAGTGTCTCACCACATTTTTAGCAGCTCCTCTATTTTCATGTCTGGATCAAGCAGCTCAATAAACAAAGCTTATACTTCTCAGAGATTTACGTAGGTGTAGAAAAACGGAACTTAAAAAGTCAGGTCGACAAGAAATACAGAACATTTCACCTTCAAAATCCCCCAAGGAAATTTCACCCTCATGTATGTAGAGTATGCTAACACAGACTCTGAACAAATGTAACTCAGGGCCCTTGGGTGTCAGCACTACATTTATTTAATCTGTGACAATTTCCTTAGAGTTTTAACTCTGAGGAAGCACTGCTGCTCCTTAAATGAGCTCCCTGTGGCCATTTGTCAAAGTAAAAGACAATGAGACCAGCGAATATAAAGGGAGAAATAAAAATAACACACCTCAGCATTTCTCACTCATATTATGCCTCAGCATTTAATAAGAGCCGTGTCTGACCACCAGAGGCCTTCTCATAACTGAGAGGTCGTGTGCTTGAACCTTCCTTTCTCCCTTGAAACAGGGTCCTAATTACACTGTGAAGAGATCGCTGATTGAATTGTTTGGGTCCAGCCTTTCTGCACAATGTGCTCCAACTAAACTTCAAGGTAGGCCATCTGAGCCAGGTTGGTTCCCTCTGGACACCAACAATTAGAAGGCCAGTTCTTCTTCTGAGGTTTTATGACCAAAACGTATTTGAGGACATTAGGATTTGGAATGTGTCATTATGTAAGTCTGAAGTAACACCTTTCAGCACACACCATTCCTCTTTTGAATGCCTTACATGTTTAAGGGATTACATATTACAAACACATTTTGACAAGTTTTTTTGTTGTTGTTGATTTTAAAACTTCCCACATACTCAATAAGCTCATCTTGTTAATTAACCAATCTCAAGGAACCCCAATAAAATACAGACACTATAGATGGAATCAGTTACAGTTTCTGGGAAATGGTTAAAATGTATTTATTGGAGTTTGACTCAACCGTTTATCTGTAAGTAGACAGGCTTTTCTATTTATAGCCATTAGCTTAATTTAGCGTAGCAGAATAAACTTAACTGGAGGAGAGTTGAAAAGTTCACATTACTCTGAATATCACTCTGAAACTGCTTCCACGGGTATTTTTTCTTGATACTAAGCAAAAAACATTGGCTAAAGGCCGGTGCTGAGTGATTTGTCTCCTTACTGGTACCGCAGCATGTCCAGTGCTCCATAATGTATACCAGTGAAGCTAACGAATACCAAGGATCTGCGACGAGTGTTCTTAATAAAAAAAAAATTTTTTAAAACACACTAACAAAGAAAAGACATTGAAGGTCTTTAGAGAGGACTCTTACATAAAACACATGGTATTATCAGTCACTAACATCCTCTCAGGGATGTCCTTGATAAATCTAATACACCCCTCACTTGAAAGCAACGCTTTACCAGGTTGACTGGTCCTCTATTCATCTCTTCCTGTTTCTTTTGTGCCTCTGAATGATATATGTTTTTCTTGAACTAGCACACTTACAATCTCATCCTTCCTCCTCCTCTCTCTGGTGGACAAACTTTGTTCTTTCACTTCTGCTGCAATCCCTCTTTGTCAACGGCTGCCCCCTCTCGTACTCTCTCTATCTCTGCTTCTTCCGATTCATAATCTTTTCTGTGCATTCCATCAACTTCTGAGTCTATCATTTTCTCATGCTGCTTGGTTTCTTCCACTTAGTTGCGTTCATTTTTTACTTGTTTATTTCTCTCAGTGGCCCTCGAGTCAGGTTAGTCTTGCTGTTCTGCTTCATATTGATGTTGTCTCTGACAGCATCAGTATTTAAAGCTATTAGATATCACCGCAGTCATCGCTTATTTAGCTTGAACTGCCAAACACACTAGTCAGACTTTGGCATTTTGTTGTCACACTGTACATATTTCATATGCTGTCTTATCACAGCTAATTTTGCTGTGCTGTACTGAAAACAGTGCTTTGCAATTTGCTAGCCAACTAGCCAATTTGAAAACATTGTCACTTTACTGGGTGCATGTTATTTGATTTAGAACTTTAAAATTGTACATTTTTGTAGAAAAAAATATCAGGTTTACTTTTTAATTACGTTTGTTTCCAATCTCAACTCACGGCACTTCAATCATCAGCCATAGGTAAATTTTTTGGTCACTGCTAATTAGCAAATATGAACACGCTTCCAACTTAGGCTATTGGAGCCGAGACTAACAGACTGTTTTGGACAACTTTCTAAACAAAACATCACGTGAATTTTGCTCGAGTTCAGCTCCTGTCAGTTTCAAATAGGGAAGAGGAATATGCCTTGTTAGTGGCCTGTTACCCTGTAATTCTAAGCCAGCTAATGTTGTAGCATCGCAGATAACATAAACCCATAACACAGAGGGGTACAAGAGCCAAACTCTGCTCACTTTTCTGTTCCATTGCTTGTTTCCTTTCTATTAGAAGCAAGATGGGAAATTATCTCAACTAGAATCTAGCTTTAGTCATGTAGACAGAACCAAGTCGTGTTTTTACCCCTGGCCAGGCTTCCCCAGATTTTTTAGACTGATATTGTCATTAAAATGAAACACCTTGCTTTCAATTAAGTTTATTATTCGGTGCTGTTGCTGCCATATCTGATCTCCCCCAATTGTGAAACATTGCCCCTCCCTGAAAGATGTGTGGTGAAACTACATTTGCCGGGAACTAATTTGCTTCTGTCATGTCTCAGGGGAAGCTGGTTCAAGTTGGTAAAAAAAAAAAAGGTGGGAATTAAACATTCAGAATAAGCTATATGCCACAGCCGATCAATGGTTAGACAGGACTCTGCCAAGGGAAAGAAGCGGCCTTTGAGTTCTCACCAATGAAATCATAACAAGGTATCAACTTGACTGATCTGATCTGACAGGAGACAGCCCTTAGACCGCTAACTATGACTACAACACAACTCCAGAAAATAGCGCTTCGAATGAAGATGGAAAAAAGGAGTGATATCAATCCCTGACAGGTGTGTCATATCAAAATGCTGATTAGACAACATGATTATTTCACAGGTGTGCCACCTAAAATGTGCAGTGGAGCCAACCAAAAGGTTCAGGGATGGAACCTTGGCTGAGGACTTCACATGGTCAACTGGATTGATCAGGGTTTCTCCTACTGGCGATGATTTTGAACTGCCCTAATGTACTAAAATAATAAATGGTGTAGTGGTTAGGACTGAATTGCAGTGTGAATGTTCAGGGTTGTGGTTGAAAACTTTTAATTCATTAATTAGTTTATGAAATTTCAGGTCAGGTCACAGTTCAACATTTTTCCATCAAATTCTGATTCAGGTGAGGGGTCAACATTTTTTTCATAAAAATATAAGTCCTGTCTGTTTAATAAAAGACACAGGGAGCCATGGTGTAGGCTGATTGTCAAGACTTTACTCAACAACCTGGAAGAGACATACATGCATTATGGGTACTGTAGTATACCGCTACATTGTCCTGGGTCAACTTTTGTTTAAAATGTAAGTCAGGTCACAGGTAAACTTTTTTTTTTAATCGAAATTTGAGTCAGGTCAGCACTTTTTACCACAAAAATTGAGACTGAAACAATCTGAAACAATCAAGAGCCAGAGTACTTTTTAGGCCAACAAATTAACAATACATTATCCTAACCAATTAGATGTTAGGACACTGTCCATTGTGAGAGAATTTCTTCCAAAAATATGAGAATAGCTTGTTCTCAGAAGTAATACGAACACCATGTGATATGATTCAGGAAAACATTGAACATGTTTCTTTCCTGATTGTTACCTTAACATTGATCTAAAATAGAGAAAAGCCCTCTTACAGTCTCAATACATCAAAGAGCATTTTAAATCAATAAAACACTTCAGAAAGCAGCCACACCTGCATACAATCAATAGCAGAACATCTGCTTGAAGGCACTCACACCTCTCTTAAAGATAATAATCACCAGTTGGTAGGTCATAAAGAGGACAGTCTAGGAACTCATGAGATGAAGAGCTAGTTGCTCTTAATTACTCCTGTTGTAAAGATTAGTTTGCCAAACTTCCCTTACACCAGCCAATCATTGACAGGCCACTGTCAAACTTAAAAGAAGGAGAATCCAATAAGGAGCCCAAAAACGTAGTTTCAGCCAATCAGGAGCCATTCAAAAGCCAGGACATTGAAATAGAGGTCAACAGTGGTTGCCTACTTTTTCAGTCTGTGGTTCCTGAAGTCAATTTCCCCATTCAACTCCTCCCTTGATTTTTCAAAAAATCCTTATATCAAGAGATATGCGCCTGGAACCAACACAGCTAGCTACCCTAATTATCGAGACTATTGGACATTTGATTCTGCATTAAAAAATGAAAAAAAAAGCCAAAATGACAAACGTGTACATAATTTTCGTCCGGAGTCAAGGAACTACCCATCCCACAATCCATTGCGAATTATATTGTTTCCTCTTAAAATAACTTTTGTCGTTGTTATAGTGTTTATACTGCTTATGCAAGTGCTGTACTACTGTTGTACTCTGTGTTGTGGAAAATATAAACTACATTCACTGCGGCATGACAAGGTTATTAGCATATTTCGTGTTAGCTAACTAACTAGCTAGCCTGCTAGCGAAACTTATCTGTTCAGAGAGGGGGAAAACATTGCCATGGTAACAGCAAGCTCAACCAATCAGAGACGTCGCTGTGACACTCTCGTCGTGGGTAGTGTAGTTCTTTGCCCCAATATCTTGAATACACTTGTTTTTCTTAAAACAAGGTTGATGTCATACGAACATGTTTCTCCTACAGAAAATTAATCAGATTTTTACTTCCGGAACCACACTGTTGAGCTCTATACAAATCATTTAATATCTCTCTTTTTGTACTGACTAATGACTCCCTACAAACTTTTATTTGATGTCCTGTATAAGCCAATCTTTTTCACTTTATGTTAAATCCTTTTGTAGTCACTTTATAAGTCTGCTAAATGCGGCTTTCTGTACTGCATTTATTTGTTGCTCTGCAGTAAAGTTGCGGGTCATTAAACAGTATCTGCTAGAGCGGTTTTAGGTGCTGCCAACCAGTGCTTTCCCCTCTGCCCTTTAAAACATTTTATTACATAGCTGCGAGGCTGGAAAGTCTCCTGGGAGCAATATAAAGCTGCTCGAATCTCTTGACCTCTTTGTTCTTATGTTTTTCTTTTTCATATTTCCCTGAAGTTAACCTGCTTTTAATATGAAGACAGCATGATCTTGACCTTTTACCTACTGTTATATTCACCTTCTATACTTCACACTTCACGCATTTGAATTTGACGGAGACTTTTACTCAAAAGGGTAATTTAACTTTTACAATAGTTTTCCAAAAGACCATTCTTCATCTTTGTCTCATCGTTCATTCATTCCGTCTTTAAGCCTTCTTTGAACCCTCGGTGAAGTTTTTTTTTAAAGTTCTTTTCTCCCCTTTCTCATTGCTTTATTTTTCAGAGACACCACTTCTCAACCACATTACACATTGAAATTCTCCTCTTGCTCTTTTTCTTGTAACCCCTCAAACAAAACTCCTGCGTGTTTCTGATTTCTTGTTGTCCTCCTCCTCTTTTTCTGTCTCTATTGAAAGTTAATGAATGGATCGTGTGACGGCAGTATTTTTAGCAGACTTTAAAGTGTTTATTTTACCTTGAACAAGGCAGACTGCATTATTCCTTTCAAAAACAATTGTTTGGTTGTTGAGTGCCTCTGCTTTCTTCCAAAAGTCCTCCAAACCGGCTTTGCAGGCAAATGTCAGTGTTGAATATTTAATGTACAACAACATTTTTCTCCACGCTTTCCTCAAGACAACTATTTTTGCATTAACTACAATATGCTGCTGAGGAGGTTATGTAAGTGAGGTATGAGTTAGGGTTGAGCAGATCCAACCAGAGAGGATTCTGAGGTGGGCAGAGAAAATGGACAGGTTGTAGAAGGACTTGGCAACGTAAAGCACAAATATAGAGCATTTCTGTTTCAAATAGTAATAATGGTTATAATTTAAAGAACCCCCTTTATACCCAGGACAACATTTTAATCTGTATTTAGTAAAGCTGTCCAAATAAGGAAATAACTCATGTTAATGCAAGGTATAAATGCCTCGTAATTTACATTTTTATCAGATCACATCTGTAGGTAGTCTTGCTCAAACTCTGTTAAGTTCTTCTTTAGGGTGTGCACCCTATACAACAGTATCAGACCTACGCCCAAAACTCTGCTCTGACGCATGACGGAAGGTTTTTCCTTGGAGAACAGGGATGAGTTCCATATGAGGAGCCCTGAAAACAGAAGCTTTAAAGTGCAGATGGAAACACAAAGCAAAACAGTTCTGTCGTTATCCAAAAAAAAAAACCCAGAGCAAAGGCCTGTTTCAAACCAGGTGTCAATGGGGTAAAAGTGTAAAGACATCAAATTAAAAGTGGATTTTCTTTACTGGAAACCAGAGTAGATTTCAAGTCATCTGTGATGCAGTCATCCAAATTATGGTAATCTATGGTGATAAATGATGTCTTTAAATTGTGTTATTTGTCTTTTATCAAACCAGTGACATGTGAACTAAAGATCTGTTTTCAAGTTTAACTGCTTAGACATAACAGAAAAGCTGAGCAGGGTGAAATAGTATAAAGACTTTGAAAACATGTTGCGCTCTCTCTTAGCTATACGAACACATTCATTCAACTATTCAAGAGGAAATGTTTTTAAAATGTTTTATGAAAGTTCCATGTGTTTTGTAAAAGAAAGAGGTCACTTCATATAGTTGCTAAAAGATGTTCTAGCTTCAATAATGCCAAAGGTACAGATAGATGTCTGACATGTCTACTCTTAACCCGTAATAGATATAAACCAGTTTGGGTTTAAACTGCTTAAATCCTGGAGGTTTTCATCATAATTACCTGCTATCATTGGGTCTAAATGTTTTGTATTTTTCAAATCCTCAGCTTAGGGTCTGTGGAGTGCGGGAAGAAGCAGAATGTTGAAAAATCCTCAGTGGGTCGATGCATGAGCCCCTAAATTACCTCAGTGGAGCTCATTTTTGAAATTGAATGGGCTTCCTGAATGATTTAAGAGCAGGCTTTGTGGGAATAATGGAGCACAAGTGTGTTAACACAGTGCGAACAGGGTAACAAGCTCAAAACAATAAACTCAGTCAAAGAAAAAACCCAATAGCGGAACTTATAAATGGATGCCCATGCAAAAACCAAGTGAATAGAGACATAAGAGCAGAGTGTATTGGGTATGCATGTAGTAAATCACATTAATAATTTTATGAATGGATGTTCCGGCACATTTAAACAGTGTTTTGCATTTGTATCTGCATTCACTTAAGAAGAATGGTATTGTGGAATCCCATGACTTTTTTGACATGGAACACCCCTTAATCTTCTACTCTTGTTTTTTTGTGCGTAGCGGTTCAGACACTGTAGGGCAGTCAGCAGTTTTAGGGTAATATAGATACTTCAAGAAGGTGCAGTTAAATCAAGAAATGCCCATGTCGTGGACAACATATGTCCTATGTTGTTAGCTTTAAAAGTGAACCATTTACTATTGTAATGATTTGAAGGAGAAACCTTATTTGTGTAGATGGATGTAAAAAAAAAACATGCTTCTTCAACCCATCTCCCCCTAACCCCCTTATATGCTTTAAAAGCTGTTTATCATGCAATAGTTAGCTTATTTTTTTACTAATGCTTTCATGTCACTTGATATAGTTGGCAGCATAGCTAAAGCAAAATGAATCTGACTAATTTAGTAGACTTTTACAAAAATGCTAGCAGGGATATGGATGTGGCATTTTCAATGACTTGCAGTCGAGAAATAACACAGCTCTTTTGTTAAAATGCACTTTTCCCATGAACTTAAATTATCTAAGCCCTCAACACAGTTCATTGCTGTTCTGTTATGGATATTTGCTTAAATGGAGTATACTTGAAGTAGAGTACATCATACAAGAGGATGGTTATCTTCAAGTATTTTAAATATAGAAGATGGTGTACCACAAGGCTCTGCCATGGGTCCTATTTCATTTACAAGAGATATTATTAACTTTTGTTATATATTGTTTCAGGAGGAATTTTTGTAATTTGTGACTCACATTGAATCATGGCCAACTAGTGAAGTTACCTCCACAAAGTAAACTCTATTATTTGCTTTGTTATTGTCCTCCTTAAACCCCTGAGATAATAATCTCAGTTCTTCTGCCATATCCTCACTGTGTTCACCAGTTAGTTGGTAACTTTAAATGTCTGTTGTTTGATGCTGTGCAGGTAGTGTACACTGGAACAGCTGCCTTCTGTTTCTGGAAATTAAACGATGAGCTGAGAGTGAACCGAAATCTATAATTTTTGCAGACTATAAAACAGTGCCAGCTAGAGTGGTTTCAAGTGGCGCCACCCAGTGCTTTCTCCTCTGCTCCTGAAAACATTTCATCACAGAGGAGAGTGTACAAACATGGCAGCCTTTACTTACACAGACAGAATAGTGGAAAACATAAAGTATCTAAATGGGCGCTGTGTGTTAAGATCCTTGAGGGAGCAATTTAATCTAGCTCTGCCTTCTTAACTCCTATTTCGAGTATTTCCTGTTAAATGTTTGTGCACTTAACGTGATTAAAAGATAAAGACAGTCTAATCTTCCTCTTTAATTCAACCTAAATTTTGATATAGGGTCTTAACTAAAAAAAGGGCAAATTTAACATTTACTTTGCTTTTCACTTGTGTCAGTCTTTTTCTTCACCTCCTTCTCATCATTCATTTACACCTTATTCACTTCTTATACCAAAAAAATAAAGTTCCTTTATTCCATTATTCAGTGCCTTTACTTTTCAAAAATACAGCTGCGCCACCACATCACCCAATAAATGTTCTACTTTTAAAAGTGTTATTTTTGTCTCAACAATACTCTTACATGCTTTGGTGTGAGTGTTTCTTTGTCCTACTTTCTTTCTTTGTCAACTCTGAGGGGTTAATAAATGGACTATGGTGCAATGGTAATTTTGACAGCAGTAATAGGGCTGATATTCTATCTTCAAAAAGGACTTAAGCTGCATTACGCATACATTTAATTACTGTTGCTGCGCAAGTTAAGACATTGGCCCCAATATGTAAAGGCTTACATGTATTACTGCTGTTTCAGCTGAGATTAGCATATAATACTCATGCTACCTACTGGCTGCTTTATCACTTTTTAGCATACATTCAGTTTATCATGCTTGGCCCCAAAATGAATCAAAGCGCTAACCATGCTAGTGTTACTGTCACGCTTTACCAGCCGAGTTGTACTGAGAGATTTCCACTCGTGAGATTATTCAAAAATATTCTGCAGCACTGGGCCTTATGCTAACATGAATTCCTGGACTGCCTGAGTTCATGCAAAGTAGAGTACTTTCCCCATTTTTCACACAGCCTTCGAGTGAGGTGCAGTCTTTTGGTGCAAGCAGCACCCAATCACAGCGCAGTCAAAAGGAAATGTCAAACTAGATGATTGGTCTTGAGTGGGGTGTTTTCAGCAGAACAGTTTTTTTTAACTTAGACGGCTGTAAGAAGAAGTTCTCATTTTTGTGAGAGCTGATGATTTACAGGTATGTACTATGGAAAATGAAGGTGTGTGTACTGACATGAACAGACACAAGAAGATGTTGAATGTAAAAATGTAGGCCTGAATAGTAAAAACAGACTTCATGAAAGTCAGAGGAACTGTTAGAGGTAACAGTTATTCAAATGTTTAACTTTTTAAAGGGATAATCCACCAATTTCACAGTTGAAGTACAGTTCACCTGGTACAGTCACCTGTAGCTTCACAGCCTGTGAAAATAGTTGCCTTCAAATAGTTTTCAAAATGATTTCTTCAGATTTTTCTACTTGAGCATGAGAAATTAAAACAGGAAGTATGCATAAAAATGTGGAGGTGTGGCATTAAAAGGCCTTTTATAACATTTTCTAGTGACCCAAAATGGACCAAACTGAGTTTGGATAGTTTGTGGAGCAAAGGCTCATGGGACTGTTACCGTACAATTAGAAAAAGTGAGGTTATCACATTTCACTGTTCAGTCATGTCATTGCTAATAATTGATCATTTTTATGTTTACTGCCACCAAAGTTTGTGAATGAAAGTCAACAAAGATAAACTTATCCGTCTATAGGAGAGAAAAGAAACTGAAAAATGAGACAGAGTAAGCGACTGGCAGAACAGATTGGTTGCATTTTTGCCTAGGGCCCCAACAGACTCGCCACCGAGTATACATTCAGATATATTGTATGAGTGATATACACAGAGCAGCAGCTGTTTAAAAGACGATGATAATGAGAAAACATGCAGGGTCCACTGGTGTGCAGGTGATGAAGGAAAAAAGTTCCTATTATTTGTAGATATTTAACACAGACATGTTTTATTTAGAGTTTTAAAGTCCTCATAAAGTTTCCTTGAGAAGCTTACACAGACAGAGGTGTGACTTTCAGTTCTCTCATATCATATGCAGGGCACAAATTGAAATACCATGGAAAACATTCTTGCTTTCTCACACATACACTAACTAGACAGCTAAACTATAACAAATGTTCCCTGGCAGCTGAAGGTCAGCAGCTATTTCCTGCCTACGTTTCTCTCCTTGATATCTTTAGTGTTAGGAGACACATCAGACAGGCATACCTGTGCTGAGGCACAATCATAATGAAAAAGTCTGAGAATCTGCTATTGGCTTTGCTCTGACTTTGTGAATGTATTCAGGCCTACGACCAAAATTTCTAACATACCAGAAACTCTTCCGAATGGTCAAGAGCAGCAGGTCATGCTGTGAATGGCACTCATTCCCCTTGTACACAGTACGACATACCATAGGACTGAAATTCTGCCTGACTTCAAATCAGTTGTGCGACTTGAGAAATAGGTGTATGCACATACAGCACATGCCCAGCTTAACACATTGGATTGGCAGAGAGGATTTTTGTTGCAAAGAAAACTGTGATAATCTATGAAGAATGGCAGATTCAGAAAGGTTGTGGTTGTATTTTGGGAATCGCAGGTTTCTAAATGTTACTACAAAACGTCTGGATATCTCAGAAAGTAGTGTAATTGTTGTTTCATATTATTTTCATCTTTCCATAACATTGTGGAATTATGATCCCAAGTTGCTGAGGTCCGCCTTCAACTTTGACTGATAAAAATTGTAAATGTAGCACACAATTGACACTGCAGAATATTTTATTGAACCATGAACTGCACCCTGTAATTTCCACAGTAGACAAATTAATTAACAGTGTTAATTATCTTTAAACGTAGATCTGTACTTGCTGTAACAAATCACTGGAAGGGTTGAGTTGTACAATGTGGAATGTAAAAGTGTATCAGGAATATATAAGTTTCTTAATCAAGAATACTTAACAACCCAGGCACTTTGGCAAATGTTTCTGTAGTCGTTATATACTGTTTATATATATAATGTATATGTTTGTTGATGCTCATTTACTCTGTTATTGGAAAGCTAAATATTTCAGGAACGACAGGAGTTGCACTGTGAGAATTTGAAAATGATCCATCCAAATGTATGAAAACCAAAGAGTAGTGATGAACACATTCACGGTTTTACTTTTTGACACCTATCAGACTCGACCTTTTATGCGTACATTAGCAGCCTCTACCATCAGTGTGTGAATGGGTAGGTGTGACATGCACTTTGAGTAGTCAGAAGACTAGAAAAGTGATATACAAGCTCAAGTCCATTTACCATTTACCAATTCTAGCACTTCCCAAGGGTAAAAATCAGCTCAATTTCAGAGTTGTATGAATGTGTCATGAATCAATGTTCTGTGTTTCTTCTGATCTACAATAAGAATAATAATAATAATAATAATAGTGTGGCTATGACACACCTATGTATGGAGACTAAAGTCCTCATTGAAGTGTCCTTCCTCTCTTTCTCACTGTATTGTCTTTCCAGGGCGCTGATACACACACATACATAGGAGGTGGTGTGTTTGTGGTAGTCAGACATACAAGCAGTGTGGATAATCTTGAGTGGAGCTGGTTTCCTGTTATCGGAGGACGACAGCAGCGCGGGGCAAGCCTGCCATCTACTGAGAAAGAGAGAGAGGAGCCTCCACACCTCCTGTTAGGCGTGTGTATTGTGATGCAGATATTCTTCTTCGTTTTGCCTGATGTGTCTTAAAGCTGTTACCTGCTCTATCTCAACTAAAGGCAGCTACACTATAGCAGTGAAAGGGATGTGACTGCAAAGGATGAAAAAGCAGGGAAGGTGGGCTGAATTTTTTTTTCACCTCATCTATTTTGATTTTATGAAGGATAAGAGTTATTCGTGATAAGGCGTGTGGCTGATCTGACTGATGAACACAAAAGGCCTTCGTTCCAGCTCTACCGCCTGGTTGAGCAAAAGTGAGGGTGAGACATCATTTCCATATGGTTTCCACCGGTGGGCTTTAAAAGTCTGCTTCAGAAACCAATGGGTGACGTCACTGAGACTACGTCCATATTTATATATCTATTAGGTTTACATGCTTCAGTTTAGCATACTAGCAAGCTAAGATACGCTAAGTGGCAATAAACACAAAGTGCAGCTTTGAATTTCATTATTTTTACTGGTGACATAAAAGGAAAGTTTGTTTTGCTGTTGAGCAGCAATTATAGAAAGAAAAAAAACAAAGAGTTGATTAAAAAAATGACAACTTAAAGGAAGGATCTAGTAAATGAAATATATGGATGGAGAAAATTACCATGACAACTAGAAATACAGGTCACATCTTTGAAGAGAGATGGGTAAATGGGAGAGGTACACAACTTGTTACACCTTTAAAGATCCTCTGGTTAAATAATATTAAGGCATTAAGCTTAAGGGTGTTAGTAATTTCCCATTGAAGCACAGATATTTACAGATGTGCATATGAACTCAATTTGTATTTAGATGCATGTGAATCACAGATATGTCTATTGCATGGAGGCACATGAATATACAAAACCTAGTCGCCATTCATACAATAATACTATTGTATCCATCTACCATTGATCAGCTATCTGAGATTTATGTAATCTGCTTTTTTTCTTGTTTCCTTTTTACTTTTTTTTTCTTGTCTGTTAGTTTTCCTTTGTTCTTACATTTTCTCCTTGTGCTCTTTAAATATCATACAATTTCTAAAAAATACAAAAAAATACAAAAAGGTTTTGGGCAAATTTCACTTATAGAACACCAAAGTTATTTCTTTACCCTTCAGTTGACTTGAATGGTAAATGGACTTGAGCTTTTCCAGTCTTCTGACTACTCAAAGCGCTTTTACACCGCATGTCACACCTACTCATTCACAGCCATTCACACACTGATGGCAGGCTGCTGTGTAGTGAGACCATCAGAAGTAACTAATCCCGTTTAAACGTATTCATACGCTGCCGACAAAGCAGCGGGAACAACTTGGCGTTAAGTGTCTTGCCCAAATACTCATCGGACATGTGTCTGCAGGAGCTGGGGATCAAACCCTCGACCTTCACATTGAGACTCGGCTGTGGCTCTACCAACTGAGCCACAGCCGGGAATTTCTGTAAGAATTCATGGCATCCAAAAGGCGCTTTTGAGACAGTGAAAACCATTCATGTGAACCTCATGGTGGTGCTTCAGCAGAAGTCAGTAGTTCACCAAAATCAGTACAATTCTTCCTCTTGGAGATTCAAGGCTTGTCCCAATATCAATGTCTTTGACACAGGGTTACATGTTTAGATGATAAAGAATAAATGATGAAAAACTGATACAGAATACCTGAAACTACCACGCCAGGTAAAAACATCTGCTACCATATAAGTATTGAAACTAAGTTTGGTGCTGTATTTTTTATTTTTTTATCCATTATATTTCATGTATCACTTCTATAGTTGTAAGATTATTGAATAAACCATTAAGAGTTCAACAAAATGGGAGTTAAGTGTCGGTTTGAGAGGAATTGAAACTTGCTGGAACTAAAAATAGAACATAGATATTCAGTGACTTTATTTCCCCCTCCACTGTGTTTTTCTAGCATTTAATCACCTTTACTTGTGCAGCACCGCATGTACGTGCTTTACATAAAGGTAACGCTCATCAAGTCTCTGTACTTAACAAGCAGGCGAGTACAGAGAGTGAAAAATATCAGTTTGAATAAATCTCTGTGGGTGCCTTTTGTGTTTCTCAGCCCCGAAGCTGTTCTTTCCAATTCTGATTGATTACTTTAAGGAAAAGAAAATCCCATTTCAATTACTAATTTGACCCACAGCAGCTTTGAGCGTACTAAACTATGTATGCAAGTCACACACAGAGTCACTAATCACAGTGAGGCTGCAAGTAAAGCTGTGGATTAAAGAATGTATATATGTATTGTACTCTCACGCAGAATTCTAAATCCTTACATTTCCAGTTTCTGCATATTTAAAGCGTCTTTACATGTTGAACATGGCTGAAGAAATAGAAGCAAGGATCGACTTACTTTTTTCCTTTCTCCTTTTTTTTTTCGATCACTGAGTGTTTTATTCATCAAAAACTGATCAAAAGTCACCCTCCATCTTGTTCCGTGTGCCCCACATAGCCACACCTGTACATCTCCACGTTGGTGCACTTATCTCTCCTCGCGACCAAAGCTGAAGATATACAGCAGAACCTTCATCTTCTCCATCTCATCCTGCGCAGGGGTTCCATGCTCCGTGTCACCGCCGAGCTCAAAGGAGGGAGAATCTGAGACTCGATAAGTCCGGGTAACATCAAGGAGAGGTAATGTTTTATTCATCGGCACAAAGCTCCTGAATTCGCTCAAATCAAATTCGCCCGCCTTTGTTTGAGAGATCAAGCTCGCGGTTTGACACATATCGAAATGATTGGATTTCTACGACTTATAAAGGGCGGGAGAAAGTTAGGAGTTCAGTAGAGGACAGGGTGATGTTTTTTTAAGGTTTAGTTTGAAGTAGAAACATGTTTTTCAATACATAAGAATGTATTTTTCTGTTCAAAAAGTGTGCTTTTTCAAGAATCCTGAATTTTATTCTGCCTTTTTTTTTGCTCCAGCATTGTCTCTTGACAAGTCAGCCGCTCGCACATTCATGTGACCTTGGCACCCCGCTGATTCACTTGTTTTGTTGCGATTCTTTCATCCTTTTTCTTTTTTTTTTCCCTCTGCTCTCAGATTTTTCCATCCTTCCTCCATCCAACTCTGATCTCATGCTGTCAAAGGAATTCAAATACTTTTTTTTTCAGTTTCAGAGGTTCAGTGTGACTTGCAAAAAATCTCAGGTATCGCTTTTACTTTCCTATTGGCCGACGCAGTAATTGCCAGGGAGGTCTCGTCGCTCGATAAGTTGCTCAATAAACCAGGAGATGAGCCTTGCAGGAATTCTAAATGATTAATTTTTTAAGGTTTTAATTCTAATCTGGGAATAAAAAAATCATTTTTTTGTTCTTTCCTTTGTCATCGTTTTATCTTCTGTCTCAGTTCGTCCTGTTTCATCAACTAAAGTAAATTAAACTAAACCCCTAGACTCGTTCCTCCGATCACAGCAGCCACTTTGAGTGTCAGCTGGGCTCATAATGTGATGCGGGTCACTGCAGCAATGTCACAGAGCAACAGAGCTGTCAAATAGTGAACTCCAACTCAACCTTCCGGATGTATAACTCCTCTTACAACCAGTGTTTATGACACTGTGGCTGATACTGAAGCTACAGGACAAAATCTCTTATATTAAGACGTCTTTCAGCAGCAAAATCACAAACTTTAAAAAGAGTTTAAGAGATAAACATGACTGTATTACGTGGGACCTGAGTTCAAATTCGTGGCACACAACAGGCTCTATACACTTACCTTCGGCATGTTGTGGCCGGAGACGGTGTTTAATATTCAGGTCTGCTTGGGCAAGCGATTGCTAATGTTAGCATCTTACTGTAGCACAGGCTTTGCTTGTTCTTTATTCTGTTGTTTCTGCAGAGCATACAGATGGGCACATTTTTGGAACGTTTCTTTTGGAACGTTTCTTTTGAAACCGGGCCATTGACCGGTTTGTAGTAAGTCTTTATCTTTACATCTCTACTACATCTCCTACACATGTCCAGGACTGGATCAGCAAGGCATACTGGGTACCTCTGTGTACACAGCTTGCTTAAAACAACGCAACCTGAAAGTCTATCACAGGAGCATCAGGGCCTGTATCCACAGAATGTAGTTCAGCGTTTTTCAGCGCTCATCATCCTGAGCGCTGAAACACTCTCTGTGTCGGCTGATTTTTGTCGCTCCATTCAAAGTCGAAGTTCAACCTTAAGAACAGTGCCATGCTGTTTAAAGCCACTTCTTCATCACCGACCAATCAAAGTCAAAAAGGAGCGGGACAAATAAAGATTGATTGATTTATATTCCCTTGAATTCAAGCAAATATTAAGCACAACGGAAATTACAGAGGGAAGCAGAAGTCAACTGTTGTAACTTAGCAACAATGGCTCTGTCAGCGCTGTCTGTGGACACAGACCCTAAACAAACCAAATTTGAACCACTTGGCAACATTAACCAAATGTAACATGACCGCTCCACACTCAAAGGTCTTCTCAGATTAAAATTATGTTTCTTCTTTAATACCCCCCACTTCACTGCTCTATTTGAAAGTCTAACCAGATGTTTTTCTTTTTTTTATTGCTCACTTACCAGCTGAGATCTGCAGGTGCAAAACTGATGGCGTGGAACCGAGAGAGAGTCACATTTTAAAGCTCAAGGCTAAGGACCAAGCTGCTGTTTTTTTGCAGGGCGAGGGTGACAATGTGTCGTTCTTTTGTTACATTTTAAAGCAATTTGACAGGAAAGGTAACTGGATAAACAAAATGTTTCAAACGTAATCAGAAAACTTAGATTTTTGTAAGAAGTGCCGTGATGATCTTTGGATCAGAAACAGATCTTTACCATTTTGCCACTTGGGGGAAGCAAAACGACCCTGCAAACAGAACTCTCATGTACAGCGTAATCACTCGGATAAAGCCTCCACACTGCAAACTTCTGGTCTGGCTCCGTTGTTACACCGTTGTCATGACTACAACAGCTTCATCATCCTGCACCTCAAACTGCCAGTGAGTCTCCCTGGCAGAGTTTTGGAGCAGACACATTCATTTCCACTGAGCACCTCTGATTCAAAGCTGATATTTTGACCTGTCCCTGTTGGCTAAACATGACTGCTAACATCATGGACTACAACTCTCTGCTGCTATGTGTTGCGATTGTTTCCATTTTGATCAGTTTCTCCTTTATTATTTCGTCATTTCTGTCATTTTTAGTTCTAACTTTGTTCCTTAAAATGTGCCTTTTCTCTTTCTTTAGTGCTGCCCTTTTATAGTTCATTCCTGCACTGCTTCCCTTTTGAAAACAGTCCACCTTCTCTCTTCTTTTTTTTTGGCACATGAAAAAGGTAGGAGACAGGCCCCAGTAGGTCACGCTGCATTAACCACACTAATAAAGCCATTACGCTGCACAGGAATGGGATCCAAACGAGAGAGGCAGAGGGTGCAGAGTGAATGGGATAAAGAAAGCATGGAGGCTGCTTTTTGCAGGGAGGAGAGGGATACTGAAGCAGAGTAGCAGACTGGGTGAATCCTTGCAGATGCACATCCTCTTTATGTATATATGCTCTGCCTTTAAGCCCCTCAGTCTATTCATTACCTCACCTAGCAGCAGTCATTAAGGAGACGATCTGCCGCCTTCTTGCATCACTTTCTGCTTCCCTTTCCGAGCATTAGCACCATTGTGGGGCCAATTACTACACTGCGGTGCGGTTTGAGGGGCAATAAATATCCACTGTGTGTCCCCAACCTGCAGCCTGCTCCTGAGAGGGAAGGGAGGAAGCAAAGGAGGAAAACAATGTGGAACAAAGGAGCAGCTGCATGCTGTTCTAAATGTGTCGCTTTTAGAAATGTTACATTGTAGTAGGGTGAAGGGGTTGTGAGGATGAGGCATCAGAGCAATTTAAGAATCGAGGATCATTCTGTGATGCAAGTTAAAGAACTGATTCAAATAGCGTTCTGCACAAATGAATGTATGAATCCATGAACTGATCAACATGCAGATTGGTAGATCGACTGTGCAAAGCTGCAGCATATTATGCTATATGCTCATCTTCACCGTTTCCCCTTACCGGTTCCTTAATCAACAGAAGGGTGAAGAACATCCGCTTGGTTGAAATGTATCATTAGACATGCAAAACTGTTTCTAAAGGCATGCAGTATTCAAAATTACATTTGCTTATTTGATTAATTTTCACATAAGTTATCATTGCCTGTATGTATATGTTTCTAGTGACAAAAGAAAATAGTCCATATCATGATAAATAAGAAAGGAAGGCTCTATTTTGGATATTGCTTTCACCTCTTGGTTTGGAGTTTCCACTTCCTGGTTTAAAATGTCCTCCTCCTTCGCATTTGAAATTTGTACGCACAGGTTTTGAACATGCGTGGAATTTCGTCTAACAGGTTTGGAATTTCCACTTCTTGGTTTGAGTTTGGAATTTTTTAATTTAAAGGTTTGGAAAACAGTTCACAGGGCGACATGAAGGGAGTTTGTCCAGGCCGGGGCGGTGACCAATTGCCTTCCTTTGGAATCTGATTGGCCACTCCAGGTGCTGCTAAGGCAAAAATCCTAAACAATGACGGCTATTTGCCTTGTCAGTGGTGGTATTGATGTTAAAATCAACTTTTTGTGCAGCTTTGCAAAAGGCTGTCAGTTGCTGTCTTTGTATTTAAATGTGACCCATTTCCTTAAGTTAGAACTTTAAAGGTGCACTACATTATGGAGTTGTCATAGAGAAATGTGAAAGTTGGAGAAGTGTACAGATTCTGTGATATATGTTCATAACTCCTTACACAAACTGTCCTCAGAGGAATATTTGTTCCCTGTCTCACTGTTTGAAGATAAAATGCTACACGAGAAGCTATGGTGGGGGGCTGCAACACTGAAACCATAACTCTTCTGTTGCTTTTTAGCTCCAAACTGTGTTCCAGGGACCCATTTTTTTTCCTTTGAATAAATTTTGTGTATTTAGTTCAGAAAACATAGCATAGAATTGTTTCACCTCTCCAACTTTCAAATGTCTCTACATAGTGCACCTTGAAATTGTGACGTCGGACATACAGTATGTGCTCTCTCTGAGTCCTCAAAGAAGCCTAGAAGATTTGAATGTTGTCGTGTTACATTTAAAGTTACAAACATATACATAGTAAATGAAATATTTTAAATGTTGGTATTTAAAGTAGATGTGATTAGAGGACATAGAACGGGTAAATAAATGCTATTGATTTGTGTGTTTTTAAACAACATATGTTCCTCCTCCATGAGGGCGCATGGCAGAGAAAGTATGAGATTATGGATTAACTGCACATGAAAGCCTTTCTTTAGATATTAAGATATGTTGTACTTTTAAACTCGAAATTGATTTTCAGGGAACGTGTTAGGATGTTTTTATATTTTAGCTGCTATACTTTACCTTCCAAAGTCCAGGAAAGCTCTTACTGTAACGCTGAGTAGTAAAGAAAGAAGCTAGTTTTAAATCCATCAGCAAAACATTTGTACTTGACTTGGGGGATGAAATCAAGTCTTTTTCTCTGTATCTGTCTTCAACATCACTCACTGAATGTGTCTCTCTCTGTCAGGGAGTGGCTGCTGTGTTCTGTTTTCTCTGGAGCTCTGCTGACACCATGTGGCCATCACAAAAACTGCATACTTAAAGGCAGGCCTGTGTGAGAGGCTGGGATTTGTTGCTGTGTACAGTAGAGCCCAAACAACACATTTATCACAGGCAGACGTCGCCCCCCCCCCCCCTCCCACTCCTCTCCCAGTGTGCTGAATTGATGAGCCATCAACAAAAGTTTCATCACGTTCACTTTATATTGATAAAGCAATCATGCATGCTTTTCTTCTGCGCATCACGCTTTCCCCCACTCGGAAGACTGATGGTGTGTCAGAATGATTCTTTTCTCCACACTTCTGTGCTCTGCAGTGAGGAGGAGGAGGGTCCCGGACTGTTTTCTAAAAAAAGAGAGGAGTCGAGTTTAGAGCTCAAGTTGCAGAGAAAATGCAGCCTCTTGGATTCCCCTCATTCTGAAGTACTCGGAAACAATTTTGACCAACGATCTTTTATGCAAATCGAGGAAGCAGTTTGCAAACCAACCACAAAAACAAAGCATCAAACACGACTTTGAAACGTCTCCAATGCCTCCATTTTTTTTTATTAATTCTTCTACAGTATACAAATATTCACGCACAAAATGTTTTCCAAAAAAAACAAACCCTAATGTCTCGTAAACATTCATGTTCTCCTCGTCTTGCAGCTCTGTCTTTTATTTCCTTCACTGTGTGCTGTATCGCCACAACCATCCAAATATACATATATATATATATATTAATTTCAAAAATCAAAACTACTGGATCCTTGTGTCGTTTTGTCGTACATGACATTTTTGCGTTGCAGTGACAAAGGATGAAGGGTAGAAGGCAGAAATCACAGTGTGAAGCAGGAGTCTTGACATCAGTGCGCTCGGTGCAAACCCAAAGGTGAGGAACGGGGAAACGGGGGCTGTATTGCATGGGTCGGCTTCGAGCTTATAGTGTGTGTTGGAAAGGGTAAAAGAAACGGTTGTATCAATCAGATCTGGATCAAAAAGTTCTTTGTTTTTTATCTTTTTTTTTTTAAATAATCTTGGGTGTTTCGCGTTTTTTTTCTAAAAGCCTGGAAATATTGATGGAAGAGGTCACATCGTCGACGTAGAGAGATGCTAAAAAAAATAATAGTAATAATAAAAAGTTCTTCCTTAGACTTCCTGGCACTCATCTACCCTTAAATCTGGCGTCAATATGGCACAAAATAATCATTTGCACAGGACGATTTGATCAAAATCTGGTAGTGACACAAAATATTTTAGGGTGTTTAAGACAAAAAAAAAAAAAAAAAAAGAAAATGAGATATTGGTATGGCTACAGTTAACACGCTATCAAGTAATAAGGGACAGTGACATTACAGGGAGTTAAATCTGCATATTCAATCAACTTTCATCTGTAAATGACAGTTTAGAGGAAGCCCCACCCATATAAATCTATTTCAAAACATCTATAACAACATAAAAATGTGAAGACAAAGTTTATATATACTTATATATATCGAGGCATCTATAAGAAGTAACAGTGAAGACGCATCAGATCATTTTGGCTCTGTAGTTTTCTGTTCTGCATCTTCACTGCTGCTGCCCATGTGTACCTCTCATCTCTATATCTTTATTCAATATGTACTCCGCAAGCAGCGGCTCTTTCCCCAAAACACCAGGAAAGCAGTAGTGCAACAAACTTTTAGCAGGATTTCATTTTGTTTTTTTTAGTTTCAAAGGAGGTTAATCAAGTAGTTTAGACTTCATAAGATGCAATCCCCGATATGAGCAGGGAGAAGTAGTTTGGACACTTAAAGAAGGAAATATCTTTATTGCTGCTGTCACTACTGATGGTGTGATTAAAAATCCGTCCAGTAGGAAGAGCAGACTTTAGATCTGGACTTTGTGTGCTTGAGAATAAATGTATGGACTGCACCTTTAGACCCTTACACATAGTGGCTTTTCAAGACCAAAACAGACAGAAGACAGTGAGGAGGTCACGTGTTTGTTTTTTTTGTTTTTTTTTTGCAGTCTGGATGACAACTATCATGACCCTTGACCTTTCATTGACATTTTCCTTGACCTTTGCAGGTTTCCCTGTGAGGCTATGAGTGAACTAAATAAAAAGGCATTATTGAAAAATAAGGCTACCAGTCCGAGTTTTTTTTTTTTTTTTTTAAAAAGGCACCCAGACTGAGCTACATTCCATCTTTGAAGACAAAAAACAAGAAAATAAGAGAGACAATGAACTGTTTTAGCTTGCAGTAATGTCCTTTTTTTTTTAAGTATACGGGCTAAAACAACTCTTTCTATTTTATCTCCCTCTTACACTATTTCACTCTGCAAGTTTTTATTTTTTCTTCTTAAATAAGCTTTTGATTTTGGATGAGGATCGCTTCATTTTCTCTCCATTATCGCTGGAGTCCTGGGAGGAGGTGCTCTGGAGCTTATATTCCCTTCCCACGCTCCGGCCTTCCGAGTCCAGGGAGGTGAGGGACGGGTAGCGCCCCACATTGGGGAGCATGCTGGCGGGAAGCTGGCCGAAGCTGTACGACTTCTCGAGGATGCCGTTGTACACGCCTTTGCCCGTTGGAGAGGTGGCGCTCCCCTGCGAGAAGGTCGCGCTCTGTGACTCAGGGATTATGCGGGTGAGGTCAGGCGAGCCGCTGTGTGCAAACGAGTGGTGCTCCAATGCGGGGGAAGGGGAGGTTGAGGGCGGGCCGGAAGGCGTGGTGGCCGGGGTTGGGGGCAGAGGAGGAGGCGTGGAGTCCCTGAGACTGCTGCTGCTGCTGGTGTGGGTGGAGGAGGAGGTGGCAGGGGTGGATGCAGGGAGCTCTGTGGTCTGGCTGAACAGCAGCAGCTCCTCGCGGGAGATCTTACGGTACGGGGCGTCGGTGTTGTGCAGCTGCTTTCGGCCCATGGAGGAGCTGAGGGAGTCGGTGTCTGAGCTTCCTTCTTGAGCCGGATCCCTGAGAGGAGAGGAGACAAAGCTCAGTCACAACTCAAACACTGACAGACTACTCAAGGCCAGTCTATGAAAACTGTGTACACATTGAACAACTAAATCAAAGGATCATGGGCCATGTTGTCTTAATCTACTTTAACAGATCTAATGTTTATTTCAGACTCTAACCTATGACTGCTGCGATGAGGACAATTAGCCCTGTACATGGGAACCACAACACAACCGCTAGGCCATCCAGCTCACCACATTTTTAATGTGTTAATCAATAATCTAACAACCCTAAGTAAAGTTGTGCTTAATCAAGCTGTCAAATAAATCTAAGGGTATATAATGAGCGTGCCAACAACAGTGTAGTCTGCTGTGTCTGTCTGCACACTGCACAGAGGGCAGTTGGTGGAGGCGGGGTGTCAACAGAGGCATAAAAGCAAATAAGTGAACTTGAGCGAGTGTAAATTACTCTTGTAAGACAGTTCCCAGACTGTGACATTGCTCAGTCTGACTGTAAACAACATGGAGATAGTCTCAGTGACCTCACCTATTGGTTACTGAATGAGAGTTTTGAATCTGAATGATGGCTGAATGATATCTCAACCTAACTTTCAGTCAACCTGGTAACAGGTTAGCTTAGGTGAGCCTAAAGCCTCTCGGAAAAACCCTTACCATGCATAACTTGAATCCTTCATAAAATGAAAATGATTACGTTTCAAAAATAGTTTATTGTACCAGGCTGTAAACATGTTAATTTCTGCGGTAAAAATTGGCTTATTTGAATGGGTGTGTATGTGAGTACTGTGGCTTTTGGAGCCAGCCTCAAGTGGACACTTTAGGAACTGCAGTTTTTGCACTCCTGCGTCATTTTTCAACACAACCTTTCTGACTGTCATAACACAATAATGTCAAAGTAAAATACAATAAATGTAAAAAAATGCTATATTGGTTATTGGTAAAATATCAGTAATTGGTTAAATTGTTATCTGTATCAGTTTAAAAAATCCTATAAAGGTCAGGCTCAGTTCATGCATCCACCACATAGAAGACGTCACCCAACACCAGAAGGCACCAATCCCCAAGCTGAAAGCATCAGTGTAAATTTTTTTGTATAAAACACCTGTGAGTCCAAACTGTAAAACCATTCCGCGGCGTTCCGGCCACCGCTACATACCCCCTCCTATCCGAGCTGAACATGATATGTTCGTCCTCGGCCTCGGGACGATAGGAGAGGGAAGAGCTGGCCATGGAGAGCAGATCAGGGTCCGGGGACATCAGTGAGGACTGCGGGCTGAGTAGGCTCCGGCGAGAACGGCATAGGCTGCTGCTGCGGGTCAGCGGGGGCCGGATCATCGTGGTTGCTGTGGAATGGAAGAAATGGTGATGCTTTAGTTATTTCTCCAAATATTTATTCAGAATTTATTTTTATTTTCAAAAGTATTCTGAATTTTTTATTAGTGGCTTGGTATGGTCAATAATGTTTTCAGTTAGAATACAGTCAACAAATAAGAGTTATCAAATATGGTGTTCCTCAAGGATCCATTTTAGGACCTTTAATATTTATTATTAATAAAAATGGTTTCGCTGCAGAATCAAACACTAGAGTTCTTTTACTTTTAGCAGACAACACCATCCTTTAAATCTGAAATGTAGATTTAAATACTGCAATAAGATAATATTGTCAAGAATTCTTAGATTAATTAATATGGTTAAAACATATAAGTTGTCTTTAAATACCAATCAAGAGCTACATGAAATTTTGTATGTTTTTATTCTCTTTCATAAAAGCCATTAAGACACCAACAAAAATGCTTTCGTATTTTCCCCATGTGCATTCAATATTTTTTTTTTTTTGTTTGAAAATGAGTTTGACTCACTTGTAAACTGTGGAATGATGGGAGGCGTGTCCTCGTCCAGATCGTCCACTCCCCCCGCGATGGGGTACGGAGGCACAGAAACCCGTGGCATGACCACCCAGCTGTGTTCCGAGTAGAGGCTGGCTGTCAGACTCGGTAGCCCTGAGTTGTTGACAACAGGGAAGTTGCAAAGCTTCTCGATCTGCTGCCAGCGGTGCAGCCGCTCCCTCAGGCACGCCGTCACTTCTGACAGGGCTTTTCTGAAATAAAAACACATGAGTGAGGAAGAATATTCATATAACACCCAGTAAGAAGCTGCCCTGTATTGATGCTTCAGGATTTAGACAGTTTTGGTATACAAGCTGGTGATATTATGATATTGGACTTAATGCAGCCATGCAGATGATTTAACTTTGTTCTGTCTTTTTGTAATGTCATCCCTTTTTAGCCTTTAAACCCAAAGGATTTATTTATCTCTGAAAGAGAGCCTGGATTAAACAAGAGGTCTGAATATTTTTACTATATCAGTAAAAAAACGTGTGTTTGTATGTAACATCAAAGCAACATGTGACACACACCTATATGGGTGCAAACTCCAGATACCTTAAGACAAACAAAAACATGTTTAAGAGGTATCTGTAGCGTTAGGCCAGGAGCAGATGTCATCAGGTGGTACCCAACCATCACTGAGTGTTTGAATACTGCCTGGTCGGTGGGCCGGTAGTGGTGGCCGGATCACTGCCCAATCTGCTCCTGGCTTCCAGCTTCCCTTCACATGTATGGTGTATAAATGTATATAGACATAGCAATATAAACTCGATACAATATTAAGGCTGCTTCACCTATTTTGACTGAAGACTTCCATATTGGTATTCAATGTGAACAATATGACTTTCCTTGTTAAGTGTTCAACAGCTTGCACTTGATTGGTTGTTATAAATCAGTAAACAGACATGACTCAATTTGCTGATCAAGAATAATTATTTCTCCTCTTTTCCTGTAATGTAAACATTGGATGTGTGTTGTTGTTCACTTACTTTGCTTCTAGTATCTTGTGGTCCACCTCATCCAGCGATGAGCTGTGGGCTACATGAAGAGTTCCAAACAGAGAACTTCTTTTCTTCTTTATTTTTTCTGCCTGCGTTGGAGAAAACACAAAACATGTCATAATATTAGTCTTAGTGGCATACACACTTCAGTATTCATTTTTTTGTTTTTTAGATATCGTCCAAGAAAGTTCTTGACTGTAACCTCAGGATTGTTGACAGCTTTAACAGGCACGACTGAAGGTCAAACGTTGAATTAAACCCAAATATGATCAAATGATCTCAGGTATGGACCAGCTCCTGGTTATGCTGCTATAGGCTTAGACTACCGGGGGAACTGGCCCCTTGAGCTCCTATCCCTCTCTCTCTCTCTCTCTCTCTCTCTCTCTCTCTCTCTCTCTGTGCATTGCTGGTGAGGACTGCCTGCTGCTATGGACCCCCCCCCCCCCCCCCCCATAGCAGCAGCCTAAAATTTGCTGGGCAAAATGCATTTAACAAAAGCAAAAAAAGAGATACAATTTTAGCATCTTTGTCCACATTAAAAAAAATTAATGAACCCTTTAATCATAAAAACCCTACTTACTTACTTACTTACTTATTGTAGTTTATTAAAAATATTAAATACTGTAATAAACATTGTTGTATTCAAACTTTATATTCATATTGGTATTTTATTAAACCCTTATTCAACATTACTTCTACACATTTCTCCATTCTCCAAGAGTTTAACAGAAGATTGCGACTGCTATGGAGGATCCGATACTACTACTACTACTGCAACTTCAGCCGGGCTGCACTGCACTGCACTTAAACAACACTGGCCGTCTTTCAGAGTGCAGAGTGAGCTCTCTCTGCAGCCCTGCACAACTATTAATGTTTGTGGTAGTCGTAAACATGATATACAGCTCTAATGACTCAAAAAGATCAGCAAGGCACTTTTACTAGGTTCTAATTCCTGCAGGTTTTTTTCCTGGTAGTCAGAACCCAGGACTTTAAGTATCTTTATGACGGTTGTGTAATATAAAAAAAAAACATTATTAATAGTCGTAAATCAAATAAAAGCATGGCAATCTTTCAAAATTTCCAAAGCAGAGCAACTACTTTCATCCAAAAACCATGTTGGAAAAAAACATCAGATTTCAGATTATTTGCTTCATCATTTATGAGGAAGATGATTTCAAATCAGTGTCATTCAAAGGCAGTAAAATCTCTGTCAGCCTCTCTACAACATTCTGAACTTCAGATGAATCCGATCAACACATTATGTGATGTGCAAAGCTTTGCTGACCAGCTCTGCCTATCGTATGATTGATAAGATATGATTGACTGAATGTTGTTACCTCATCTTTGGCGATGTAGAGCTGAAACTCAGCGTTCTGTTTCTTGATGTTGTAGTATTGAACCTCCACCTCGTGTGTGAGCTGGAGCCACTTCTGAAGAGCTTCAGGCACCGACCGCTCCGACTGCATCTCCTTCTCCGCTCGCTTCAGAGCTTTTCGCACCTAAACGGTTTAGGTTCAATCTGTTTTTAGCAGCAGAATTATCCATGGACTGCTTTGTGTATTACTGAGCATGTAAACACAAATAAAGTAGCACCATGGTTAAAATCGTACCTGTACGAGCTCCTCCTCTGCGTATTTGAGCCGGCTGAGTTCACATTCGGCTCCTTCTCGCAGCTCTCGGAGTCTGTGAGCCTCTGTTTTGGCCCCGTTGATTTCGTCCCTCATCTTCTGCTCCAAGTTCTGCTTCTCCACGGCGACAGTGCGGTTCTCCTCCTGAGCCTTTTCCAGCCTGGGAGATGAGAGGAAAAATACACGAGAAAATGCCATCATGGCACTTAAAAGTCTGGCAATGTCTAGATCGAATCAAGATTTTACAAGCAAGCATAAATTCAAAAGGAAAGATAAGAAAGCGGAGAAACTAATGTTCCTTTTTCTTTTTTTTGGGATTTGTCCGTACCGGCTCTGCAGGTCTAAGAGGCTCTGCTCAGCATTTTGCAGGCTCTCCAAGTCCTTCATCATCTGAGAGATGTGCACCTTGCTGGACTTATTCTGCACGTAGGCAAACCAGCAGCCCCCGACACCGATCACTATGGAAACCATCAGGACAAAGTCTTTCATCCAGTTATGTTGTGGACCTGCAGAAGGAGATCACGACAGGAGGAGAAGATGGGTGACTACAGTCACAGTTAAAGGTTCTCTGTCTGCATCTTTTGAGAGAATGTGCACAACGTGTCATAAAAATATGTTTTACTCACGGAGAGGAGGCCCGAAAAGCACTGCATCTAGTGCCTTTAGGTTTAATTTTTGTTTATGCCGCTGGTCTAATATCTTCAGCTGCATCGACATAAATAACGGTTCATTAGCCGCTAATCTGAAATATGAAGAAGAAAATCAGCATTAAATACAACATTTCTTTCTACACAGTTAGATTTGAGGGCGAGTCTGCGTTACTGATTTATTAGTATTTAACATGTGTGTCCATTGTGTCAAGATAAAAGAAAGAAAGGCTGGTCTGGAAAAACCCTTCTAAAAGGTAGAGTTTGGGCTTGTTGTTTAACCTTATGCATAAATGTTTATAAAGGTTACAGTTAGGGAAACTGAATGAAAAACATCTGATGTGAATTCATCTCCATCTTAAAGGGCCCAGACAACATGGCAGCGCTCATCAGGCCTGAGGAGAAACATGAAACCCCTCAGTACACCCCCCCCCCCCCCCCCCCATCTCAAAACACCCCCCGCCCCTCTGTCTACTCATGCCATACATGCAGTTCGCAGCGCGTCACATTCCACAAGTGTCTCTGCGACGTCTGAGTTTCTTCTTTAATGTCGACACTCGGACTCGTTTGTTAACATTTTCATCTTGACTGCACCGCAGGAGGGAATTCTGGGAATATTTTCAGCTTTTAAAGAGTTAAACCATCATATAGGGATTAGCTTTACCACAATACACATTTAGTAGTTGTGTAAAAACAGGGGGGGCAAATAGTGAAGTAGAGAATCTACCTGTTTCATGAGCATTTTTCCTCCTGTGTTACCGTTTATGACCAGCAGTGGGCAGCATTTAATAGAGTAATGAAAACTAAAGCTGCCTTTGTGTATTGTAACAAAGACTGTAATAGTGTAAATACTCATAAACACACTTCACTGCTCATGCAGGGCAAAGCTACACAAGACCATCTTCATTAGAGTCACTGATATTGAGACTATCAGTCATAAAAGTGCAGAACACAAACAGAATAAGAGCGACAGGAGAGTAGGGATGCACTGCACAGATGAGCACATGCTGTGTAGTGATTCTGTGAAGAGGGGAGGATTGTTTTTGAGGCGAGCCGTACTCACCGAGGTAAAGTGTTCCCTGTGACTCTGAAGTCACGGAAGTTCTTCTCGTACTGCGGCAGCTCCACCGACTCCGTCAGCCACTGCACTGTGTCCTCCATCGTCCAGTTATGGACTGGGTGAGAAGAGAGGATGTGGAGAGGGTGAGGGGAATGATAACATGTATTAGTAAAATATAAAGACCAATACTGTGCAAAAAAAATACAAATAAAACAAGAAATCCTTCATTTCAACTCATTTATAAGTTAATGAATGTGGGTATTGTAGAAAAAGGAAGTCAAGGTTTCAAAATAAAAATATACGTAATGGAGAAAAAAAACCTGTGATTGATACATATTTATATTCTGTGAATTTAACATAAGGTTGTAAAAACTAATCCATAATAAAGAGAGGTTTTTGCTGGATGCTTGTCAAAAAAATATATATTTGTTTAGAAAGTTTTAATCTTTTTTTTCTTTTAAGTTTTCTTTAATTTTTGACCTGACAGGAGCACAGAAAAATAATTCTTAACACCAACATTATTTCATACATTAAATGGCTTTTTTTTGTTAACAAAATAATTACATTTGTCATTTTGAGCCTTGAACAATATAAAAAAAAGGATAATTCTTTAGTGTAACCGGTAACGATTCCGAGTTTAACATTTGACAACAGATGAGTAGAGAAGAAGAAAAAACAATTTTTAAAATTGTCTTCTATAGAACCTGCATTATTCTGAAACCAGGACATGAATACTAGGCATTATATACTGTAAATATATTATTCTTTATAAAACACGTAATGATTCCAGCAGCAGAGTACAGCAGGTAACTAAAAGACCTTGTTAAGGTTTAAACAAATATTTGAAAAGATGGGATATTTACTTTCGGCTGTATTTATTTCAAAGGCTGAGAAAGAAAGAGAACATGTTAGACATTTATCTAAAACCACTTAGACATACTTTCATGGTCATAAACAAACGAGGTCACGTGCAGGCGAAGAACGACAGATTGAGGTGTGTGTGAAAACAAACCACTGATGGGTTTTTAAAAGTAGAGGAGGGGTCAAATATTTCCCCCATGTGATAATGAAACTGGAGAGGAGAAAGTAGAAGGAAACAGCTTCTTGAAGGTTTGCTAAATGCAATTAAGGGTTTCAATGCAAAAGGTGTCATTTATGTTTGTGTGATTAAAGTATTAATAATGAGGACATTCTGAAAGCATTTGCCCAACAGTGGCCTGTTGAAAAATCCACCCACAGGCTTGTTGAACCAGTACATCAGCCTGTCGAAAGGGATGTTTTACCACACCTTTGTCATTTGTCATGTGATTTTGTTCTGTATTTATATAGTAAGTGTAAGTGTTTGACTTGTGCTTTTGCAGTACATACAAATTGCAAATTCTGTTTATATTGGAACTGTCAAGCCATTCAAAACATGATCTAATTAGTTACAAGCTCCTGATTAAGATCAAATGTGTTGCATAAGTCACACTTTCAGTAGCTACTTTTAAAATCTCAAAAAATTGGCTACATCCTATATTTATGTGCAATACATCAGTTTATGTGCAATACATCAGTGAAAAAGGCTGAGATATGCAGCATCATGAATGAAAGTGAAGCCGCCACTATCAGCCATGATTGCATTGATTCAAAAGAATCCCCTATTCATTGTGTACTGAAGCGGCCGCTTCCCAACGCAAAACGTTCTGGGATACATAATGACTTGGATCCGGCTAGCAGGCTAGTTTAATGTCCATTTATAAATCGATCGCTGATGCTGTTTCTCTAATGTGGATATAACAGAGAAATTAATTCAATTACATAGTGTTTTCATCATGTATAAAAAAAAAACCTGTGGACGGTTGTATGATCAGTAACATATGATGTTTTTTTTATCTGCGTTCATTTTTTTTGACACATTTTTCTGCACTAAATTGGTATTAATGTTGTTTTGACAGCCCTAGTTTGTATTTATTGTTAGTTTTGCTTTCTAATTGATGATTTTATCTCTTTTTTTTTTCATCGTTGTTTACCTTCAGAGGTCTTCCAGCCCTTCCACAGCTCCTCCACAGTGATGTGCTGGTCTTCACGGTGCAGGTTGCTGTGTTTGTTGGTTTGCTGCTGCTTCATGTCTTCTATTATGAACTATAGGAAACACAGAGAGGAACATGTTTTTTTTTTTTTTTAGGACGCATATCATCGAGTATGTGTTCCTGTTGTTTAACATTTTAGAAAGTGACTGAGGGTTGTGATGCAGAAGGTTGTATCTGTGTCTGTGCATGTCCATGTGTGGTTTTGAAAGAGAGTGCTGCTGTAGAGAGTTGGCTTTGCCTAAAAGTCTAGCTTTGGCTCACTAACAAAAAAGACTCACACACACTTTCTTTTCTCTCCTCTTTCTTCCTTTTAGGGACTTTGAAAAGAGAAAGAGACCCACGGCGGAGGCACCACTTCCACCTGTGTATGCATGTGAGTGTGTGTGCGTGTGTGTGTGTGTGTGTGTGTGTGTGTGTGTGTGTGTGGTTTCCGGCTGTCCTCCTTTGGTAGCTCAGAATTAAATGCCCCTTGCAGAGAAAGCCCCAGTGAAGGAACTCACCAAAGAAAGGATTGCCAGAAAACCAGCAGCATAAACAACAAAGACCATGGCTGACAACCAGACAACTCAAAGCATTCATCTTGTAGCAATATGTGTGTGTGTGTGTGGCCTTGGCATGAAGTTAAAACATAACACTTCCTGTCTTACATGTTAATAGTAAAGTAGCCTTTGATATTAGCCTACTGCTGTTAGCCGTGTCACTTTGATTGGTAAATACCTTGACAAGGATGCAACCTACATGTACTTACCTGAAATACTAGAAACACATACAATATAGTTCAGGTTCTCAGCTTTGTATTGAGCTAGCCTAGCTGTTTCCTACTGCTTCCAGTCTTGTTCAGCTAGGCTAGCGCTACAGGCCTCACGCTAATTCACACATCCCTCAGTGCGTTGTCTTCTTTTGAAAATCGAATTATTGGTCCGACATTTTTGTACAATCAACAGTAAAGATGCTCAAGAGAAAGTGTCTTTCACAGGTGAATTCAAAATTCCTTGTTTTTAACCTAGCTGTGATCAGAGGGGAGTTGAATGTGCTTGTTGTTGCATTAGCATACAGCTGTGTGCACACGTCATTGACTTTGAAAAGATGCAACCAAATCAGAGGTGGTCAAAAGCCAGAAAATCCAAAAACATAACATTTTAAAATTTCAATAGTCACAGATCAATGAGTTTCACATGTGACTTGATAGAAAAGCTGAACCAGTTTCCAACACAGCTTGAAGTTTTCATGTGGCAGCTCTGAAACAGGGTTTATTTTTCTATGCTAGACTGCACAAAAACCCTAAAAGTATTCAAATATACAACTTGAATAATTGTATTTATCATGACTCACACATGAAACTAGAGATGGCCATGACTTTTCCTGACTACCAGTGCTTTTCTACATCTACATAGTGTGAACTGTCTGGAGGATTGCTGTGAAATTGACACTGAATGCTTAATGGCAGTTGGTGTTGGAGAGGCCGTCGGCTGATTTAAGTACTGAACACATCTTCCTGTCAGGGAATAATACTCTCTCTGTTATCACAATTTTTTTGCCTGAAAATGTTCCCTTTGAGATTGACCTCTAGCATATGCACTTAGTATATTCAAAATCCTCACAAATTGCTGAAAAGAGATAATAGTTATGTTGTCAGAGTGAAGGAGACAACCAATGCTTGTGGAATGAAACATTTTACATTTCTGACACTGCAGCAATTAGTGTTATTAACGAACAATGGGCATCCAATGAGAGAAAAATGTAAGGTGCTTGTTCCATTTCTGGATGACTCATGCTTGGATAAATTATTAACGCCCATGTTTATGGGAGGATGAACCTGAACCCTAGCCTATGGCATTAGGGTGTGCCAACTGGTGATGTAAATGGCTTTAATCAGAAGTCCATTTAAACCTCAATACAAATAATTACATATCTAACCTGCATATGACTGAGTCATGAGGAAACACAGGTGGTGTGGCAACTCAAACACCACCTCGGTCCACAGCTGTGACTGTTTGCCTGTTGTTATGGCAATTCCATGTTGTTTTCAGTATGGCCAAGCTTTAACAGCTAATAATTAAATCTATACTGGTTTATTGCATTAGACTGGCAAGAACAAAACCCTGAGAAACCCTTGCTTGAATTGTTTGCAAGGTAAAAAAAAATGTCTCTAAACCTAGAAAGTTTGAGAAAAAGACTCAAAAAACAAAATCTGAAATTAAAGGACTCAACGTCAAGACAAAAATACACAATCTACTTTTGTTAACATTGGTAACTAATTCAATTCAACCTGTAAGCAAATCAACAAGACTGAGTCCACAGACCATTTTGACCAACTTCTTTCATGCAGGTATCATGCTAACATTTACCAATTCAGCTTAACCCAAATTACACCTAGCTGATTGGAGTCATTACTTCGGCAGATAATGAACCCATGTATTGGACCTCAGATAACAGATACGAGGTCAAGTGACTAACAAATGAATGGCTGTTCATCTTAAGGGAATTCGATTTTTAATAAATGTCAACACATATATCTAAATCACTGCCAAAACATTTCACTCATAAACGGAAATATATCACAAATGTGGTGCTCAAAGTTGAAACAGGGGAAAACCAAAGTCAATATAATTCCCCCCGCTGAGAACAGGTTTGTGCTTTCCATCCAATTCCACAGAAAAAGTTAACGTTTGACGTTTAGGTGGTTCAGCATGAGAAGTCAACTATTTACCAACGCTGCAAGGATTTTTTTCTTTGGTCTGTTTTTTTGAAGACTTAAAGTTGTTCAAAATCATGACTAGAAGAGATAGACAATAACATCTCTAATACCAAATAGTTTTGATAAATGCATCAGCGTTTTTTTCATGAAAAGAACTTGAACATTGGGAATTGTGTTTGAGAGAGCTTAAAACACTGTAGGGTGAATGAACTGACACATTTATATTGCATCCTAAATAATCCCATAGAAACTCTTAAGATGTTGTCTTTCTTCACTGATTACATAAGTGTCTTTGTGTCTGAAAAGCTCTTTCAGCACATCAACAGCGGACAAAATACTCTGAGAAGTCTTAAAGGCTTGGCCACCGGGTTTTTACACAATACAAATGCAAATGAGTTTTTTCTCTGTGACGTAGAGCCAGGATCCAAGTAAAAGAACAAACTATCTGCTGAGTCACTGCAGAGACAACAAGGTGTGCAATACTATGAACAGATGTCCAGCAAGGCTCAGCATGCTTTATGAGAAGATCTGGTGGCAAAGATGTGAATTTAAATGACGAATAGAAGAGCACACAGAGAAGGAAAAAAAAGTCCAGATGGATGAATAACTTGAATTAAATGATCTGTTATTTCTCATGTTTTAGTGGGTAACAGTTTGGTAGATGTGTTTATTATTACTGGCCTACAATTTTCTTGTTTAAAGTCCAACACATGATCACTATTTTAGAGGAAATACAATAAAAATGTATAACATGTGAATGATTCAAGCTAAGTATTTGTTCGATAAACATTACTGTACTTGTACTTACGGTATAAAAGCTGCCTACTCAGAGAATCAAGTTATCATAAAACTTGTACTTGGGAAGCAGTTTTGCATGTGGTCAAAGACAGTTTTGTGTTGCTTTATGGACTGATAATAAACATGTGGTGAGCTGCTCATTTAAAGATAGGTCTTTTTATGGGAGCCCTGTGGTTTCTGTGCTTTGGATTGTGGGACAGCCTTGATAATTGCAGAAAATTGAGATGCCAAAGCAGAAGAGAATCCTGCAAGAAAACAGGTTTATATCATGCTTATACTTTTAAACCTGTAAAAGTCATTGGCTTTTTAACACGACAAAGAGATCAAAAATAGTGCAGTCGGTTCTTAACAGATGATAATATGTGCACGTATCTATACAGAGTAGGACAGGCAGGGTATGACACACACATAGGCACACAAAGACACATTTGTTCCTATTAGATTCCAGATTAGGGGGGGGGAGCTGGCTCAAGTTCGAGACACTACCCATGAGCCTCTGCTCTATCCAACAGTCGACTGTGACTCCCTTCCCTCCCCCGTTATCTTCCCGTATCAGTCAATCTGTCCACAACTGATCATCTCATTCTACTCAAAGTTATAACATGCAGTGCTTTTCAATCGCCATGGAGCCTAAATGATTTTTATTTTTTAATATAAAAGTTGTACCTCATCTTTAATCAAACCCATCAGTAATGGGAAACTCAGTATTCTTGCACGGACTACTCCGACCTCCACCTCAGCGGCAAGGAAGTGTGGACAACAGGAATGCAAGGAATACAAAGGAGGAATCCTTCCTGTATCGTATCCCATTTTTCTTAACAAGAAGTATGGTCTTTGACCTGCTCCTTGGAAAGCGTCTCACTTGTTATGAATTGGCGCTATACAAATAATGATTTATTGATTGAGGAAATATGCTTTGACTCGGTGGCCGCTATGGAAATAAAGCTGTCAATCATCTCATCCTTTTCCGGAGTACTGATTTCAGGCGAAGGAGATATTCCTGCGCCCTTGAGTATTTGAGATTGCTAGCCCCACACATAGCCATTGAAGAATTATTCTGTGTCCAATTTAAACAAATAAAATCACCTCTACTCCTGTTGTTCTTCCGGGTAGTCTCGCCAGTGTTTGCATGTTTTACTGCTGCTACAAATACAGTTTCTGAGAATTGGTTATATTATACAAAGGTGACAAATTAAGCACTTAAATTGTCTTCAGTTATGTATATTTTATGATATTTACTTCTGTTCTGAGGTTTGAGTAGAGCCAGGCTGGTCTGACTCAGGGTCTCTAGACTTTGCTTACACAACACTGGATGTCTATTGTTTGAAAATTCGACACCCTTTCTGCTTTCTGCTATCATTGTTTTCAGAATTCCCATGGCTATGAGATACAGTTTCAAGGTGGCAGCCAACACTCTGAAGAGGTAAGTTTAGACCATGAGCTTTTTCAATGCAAGGACTCCTCTCCAAAAGAGCAAGTGTTCCACCAATATTAGTTCCTTTCTGACACCATTCTTCAAGGGCAGCGTTTCTACATCCTGGGCAAAGCTAAGCTAATTACTTTGAGGCTTTAGCATCAATTACATTTCTGCTAGAGAACAAATGGGCAAGTTTATGAAAATGTTCTACAACTGACATATTCAACCAAGATAAGACAAATAAAATAAGACAATTTTTGTAATTAAGTTGTACCAATCAATGAATTCAAAAGTTTGACATCTCAATACCAAGCAGTAGGTCATTAATAAAGGTCTCTCTTGAATGATCCCTCTAGAACATTCCTAGACAAGTCAACAAACACCTTCTTGAACCTTCTGAGATTCCGTCTTTCTAAAGATACAACCAAGACTCCTCGTGCCTCCTCAAATTTCTTCTGTTCAAAACGCCTAAACACATTTTAGTCATACACTATGCTTTCACAGACGTAGAACTCACAGACTAGTCTACATTTTTCAGAAAGAACCCCCCACGTCCCACAGAAGTGGTACAATCACCGCTATCTGTGACGTGGATTTGGTTCTTGCAATTTCAAAGTGATGCAACATGATCCAGCCAAGTGTCTTCTTGGCAGGCCGACAGCACACAGCCCAGCACCCCGAGGAGAGTGCGTGCACCTGCCTTCCCCTGTGACTGTGCTCAGCAACAGACCCCCAAACGTCACTCAAAACTCCTCAGACGACGACACCCAGGATCACAGGGTAATCCGACACAGGCTTACGTTTCACAGGATTAAAGCTAGATTTGACTCCTAATAAAATTCTTCCACAGTTGTCAAATTACACCAGACTGTAAAAAATGTGATTACTTGTGATTTTTAGACTATAAATATGTATCGTCAAGAGGTTCAGGTCTATATTTATATATGCTGCTGAGACTGAGAGCTGAAAGACATTTGACTGAGACCAACAACAACATCAACAAGGAGTATAGCCCTGCATATTATTTACACAACTTAAAATATAGGTTGCAGCAATTCCGTATTCATACAGAATTTTCCCTTTAGCATTACACTCAGGGTTGGAAGAACGCTGTATTAACATTTCATGCTATACTTTTGGTTTCTCAAATTAAAAAAACATAGGGTTAATCAAAAAAATGCTTTAATTTTTTTGCTTTCCAATTTATAGGCACCTCAAAATTCAATGGAAGTGAGAATATCTGGGACATCCAGCTATATTTCAAGATAAAACAACTTATTTGATAACTTATGAGCAAGCTATCATTACTGACAGCTAGAACATAGCCACTATTGTTAGCATGATCAAATCAATTTAAAGACAAAACAAAATATTTCAGACGGAACAGCTAACAGTTATTTCTAGCTAACTTTACTGGTTTACTGTATTGTTCGCTAGCCAGTGTTATCAAATCATACGTTACCTCACATAAATAAGCTAAATAGCATTACCATTAGCCATGGATTTCAATCTTTTCTATTGAACAATATTACATTGGTAATTTGAGCTTGGAAGGTTGTAACCAACCAGGTGTCCTACCATAGCTATCAAACATGCCCTAACTCTCGACTGAGTTTCACTCTCCATTATCTTGTCAGTTCTCACTTAAAAAATCAGCAACACATTGATCAATTTGTTGTTCAACAAAATGGAGGTTTGTAAAAAATGGTAAATTCTTGTGAAACTGCTCTAAAAAGTCTACCTTTTAACGTATTCAAAGCAACTGAATCTGACAAAAATCTGCTCCAAAGACCAATTTCAAAAGCAGCCGAAGCCTTTCTTTGTTGAGCAACCTCTCTGATAACTCTGCGACTGTGTGACTTGTTGGTCTCACCACTTCCTTGTTGTTGTAAATGGGTGTTCTTTTTGTGCTGAGGTGTTTAGTGCTCAGGATCTCTCTTTTTCAACATGGTGAACCAACAACTCATGTTAATGTCTATGTGAACTGCAAATAAATCAACAGTATGTCTGATGACATAAACTGTGGGGAGACCTTTATGTGCCTGTAGGTTGTATTTCAAATTTAAATAGCACAATAATTCATTTACATTAGCGTTGAAAAAAAGCTTGGAAGGATTGCTTTTGTCTCTCATTACTCTAATATTGACGAAACAAATTACCTACCGTCAAAACAGCATTAAAAAAAGTGACGCCAAATCAGATAAGCTGAAGATGATTGCAAGGTCAGCAAAGTCTAAGAAAAAAATCTAATGTTGCCTTGAACCTAGGAACCGAGAAAGCACAAAACAACAGTCTAAAGCTTCCACGGAAACTGCATTTTTAAATTAATTTGACAAAAGATGAATAATTTCAGACATAAGCCATCTTCAATCAACAATCATCTGGTTTCACCTTCTTGAATGTTAGGCTTTACTATGTCTTTTTCATTTCTGATATTAAATGAACAGTCTTTGGGTTTAGAACTGTTGATTAAAGAGATATTATCACATCACTTTGGGCTCTTGGGAATTGTAATGAGATTGTTTCTACTGCTTTACGTTTTATAGATGTAGCTATTACTTTATTAACTAGCCTATTGAATTGAAAGGAAAAAAAAGGTTTGTAGAAATCTACAAATGACCAAAGTCAAAAGCTTGTTTGATGTGTCACTAGTGAGAAAAAGTACCAAGAAAATGTATATAAAGTATCGGAACAGTGTTCAAACAGGCAAGTCGAAACTCACAAGTGTCCCTGTCACCTTAAATCCCCACATGCCAATTTAATTATCAGCTTAAGAATCTCTGAAATTCTAGTCGAGAAAAGCTCAAATGTTAAACATATGACCGTCACTACCTCATCGGACTATAGCTCACACATGTTTTGGAAGGTTGGAGGAAGAACAGAAGGAAACACAGGAAGTGCCAGTGAGATCTTTGTTGTCTGGGTGTAAGGTTTCAGCCAGGTGGCAAAGGGGTGAGGGGGTGACGAGGTCGGGTTCCAACCCCGCACTCATCACCCTGCCTCATAACGCCTTTCAACTCATCAGTGCCAGAAAGAGAACGACAATTTACTAAAAGTGACAGAATGGGGGATGTGACTATGTTTGATCAACTGAAACAGCATTTTTCATACCTTCCTCTGATAACTTATGGTACCACTTCATCAGTTGACATGATGCATTGTGAAACTGATGCCACATGACGGGGGGCGGCTGTGGCACATTGGTCGGTTGCAACCGGAAGGTTGAGGGTTCAATCCCCAGCTGCTGCAGCAACATGTCAGATGTCACAAGACTAGAAAAGCGCCATACAAGCTCAAGTCCATTTACCATTTAGCATGACTTATTTAAAAACTGTGAATTTAAGGGTCAAAGATAACTACTCTTGCAACAATGTTGCAGCTTTGAACCTAAAGCAAGTTGGTTATACTAAAGGCATATGCATTTCCAATGTGCATTAGGTCTTGGATTCAGTACGGTATTTGTAGTCGCACTTGACCTTGTATGTGTTATTGTTAAAGTAATAAATGAAAGTACACATTTCGTATGATACAGACATCTATTTGGGGGTTTATTTTATGGTTAACAGTCTTTCATTTGTAGAGCTTTAGGTCAAAGGTCACTGTAACAGTGAGAATAATCAAATGTATAATATCAATACATGTATATGGTACATACCACATGATACAAATGAGGTTTTGTGTGACAAATTTGATTAACTATTGAATGCAAACTTCTGCAAATACTCTCAATTTCTTGATCAAAGGGATTCCAATCCTACCTCAAAGTTTTCAACATCATATCAAAGTTTCATCCAAAATCAAAATCAACCAGAGAACCTGTGCATTCTAATCCCATATCAGGTTTCTTTCTTCAACAAACCCTTTTCCTTCTTTTGATCCTATCTGATCAGATTACTTCAGATAATCCCTCGGTTTATTCCTCTGGTAACGTGACACTATCCTTTTATCATGAAACAAACTGATAGTCACTAATTGGGGAAAGCCACATCCAACCAGTTATGAAACTCTTCTCTGCAGAGAGAATAGCTCGACAATCCTCGAAAACGAGTGTTGGCCAAAAACAACCGAAACTTTCTGCTGTGAAGAAACAGACACGACTGGTTGCCCTTATAAAGACAAAAGGTGAAAACAGGGCACTGTAACACACTCCGCTACAGTACGGCACGGCACATACAGGAATCAGGGATACATGCAGGGACTTAATCTGGGCAGGGGGCCAGATGTAACATCTCTGGGGTCTTAAGACAGGACTTATACACGTCCAGGTCTTTACTGAGGGGCCACCAAAGAGGGCTGCAGGGTATAACTGTTTCTTACACCAGTCCTTCTCAGCCAGTTATAAATGACTCCGACCAGCACACACACACACACACACACACACACACAAACAAACACACACAAACACACACTCACACATACAGGCAGAATGTGACCGTGGTCGTTGACTACCCAGAGACGCAGAGGGCACAGCGGGTCAGAGCGCTCTCAGGTATCACTCTCTACCCCTCTTGTCACTTTAGAAACGAGCCTCATCTCTTCCAGATGTGTCACTCCTTTAGATGTTCCCGCGCCATCTTTGTACACCTGAGCCGACCGCCAAAAGGTGTTTCTCACTGTTGGTTTTGTAAACTAAATATTTGCTGATGTGAGGCGATCCGCTTTCAGAGCTGACAGGCAGCTATTCTTGTGTCAACACAAGAAACATTTATTTGCAGGTTGGATTTGGTTAACCTAATGAGCTTTAAAATGCTGTAGTTTAGATAGCGTTTTCAAGCTCCTCTCACAGATTAAGTTCCAGATAAGTTCACTTGCACAACGTTTGTAGAGCAGAATGACTTCATGTTTTTGTTTCTCTGGCACATCAGTTCCTCAAAATGTTTCTGGTACAGCCGTTAAAAGTTTCAAAATGTCTATTTCTGGGACAGTTTTAAGGTCAACAATTCAGAATCCAATTTTCTAAATCCTGATGGATTTTTAGAAGCTTTAACAGGTTAAAATACTTCACTTGACCAGAAGAGAAGAAGCTAAATTAGCTTAGCATAAAGATTAGAAGCTGGGTTAATCATTTTAGCTTTGCTCTGTTTGTTGTACTGTGCAGGTAAGAAAATAGAATAAGACATTATTTATGAATAAGAAGTATTTGAAGTCTTGGTGGGCATGTTCCTATCTTTAGAAAAAACCAGGCTAGCTGTCTCCCCTTGTTTTAAGTATTTATGCTAAGCTAAGATAACCGCCTTCAGCTTCTTATTCAGGCTGCCATGTACATGTACACATGAGAATAGTTTCAATCTTCACGTCTAAACCTCTGCGTTACATGAACTATATTTCATAAAAATCACTGTTCAACGTATGTTTTAAAGGCACAATTATTTCAAATATTTTCCTTTTTGATTTTTCAGAAAGTGTAAAAAATGTCTAAAGTGGAGACAAATAAAGGAGATGTTTGACACTTTTTTGTAATTCAAAAGCAAAGGCTGAAATGAAAAAAGTAAAAAAAAAAAAAAAAAAAAAAGATATACATATTTAGTGTAATAAAAATATTCATTTTCTTTTGTTGCTTATATCATCTGACTCACCTCTCAAAGTTACTTGAGGACCCCCTTTAGGAGATTCTAAAACCAAAACTAAAAACCAAAAGGTCCAACTTTTCACCCTCTTGAAGGGTTTTGTTTACGTCTACTGATTTGTCATATGCCCAAGGCATCAGCTGAAACCCCAAATCTTTTCGATGAATCCACCAAGCTCACCTCCACACTCTCGTTGACCTCTATTCCCCCGTCGTTGTCGTCGTCCAGCTGTTTGTGGATGTGCCGCAGCGCCTCCAGACTAAAGCGGTCGTCCTCGCCCATGCATGGCGGCATCACGATAAGACAGACGTCTGCAGGGGACAAAAAGCATATTCAGGTCAGAGATGAAGGGTAACGAGAAGGTTAGGAAGCAGCCAGTGTTAGCAAACATTGGCTTCAGGGGTGAACTACATGTAGTAGAATGTCAAAGTCAACTTCAGCTCCAACACATATAGACAAGATGCAATTTCAAAATACCACGACTTCCAAGAGTTGTTGCTGTGTGATTCATTTCAAACTGCATACCCGGGTTCACATGTACAGGAAGGGTTACATTCCAGACAACATACTGACAGAGAGCAGTCCATTTAATATAGCATGTGTGATGAGCCAAGGAGATGCTTTCTTTTAGCAAGCAAATAAGTTCAAATCTTTATCATACTATCGACAATGGGTTTAGCATTTTCTGTTTGTTTTTTCTCCAGCAAGAAGGCTAAACATGTGGAGGTACCAGCTTCTCAAGAGTGAGATCATGCTACTTTTTATTCCAATAAAATGATTGCCTTTAGAGTTTAGGCTGTTGAATCAAAAGAGAAACATAAACGGGCTTGGTGTTGGAAATAAGGGTTTGTTGTTGTTGTTTGTTTGTTTTGTTTTTTTTTACAGATTTCTGGTTCTTTTTTTTTGACAAAGAAATGAATGAATTTACTTTAAAAAAAAATAATCTGCTCTATGGGGATTCAACTGTTTTAATTTCATATGAATTACATTTTTCTTTAACGCATACTACCTTTTAGAAACCAAAAGACGCTTAAGATTGTACATAGTTGTGAAGAGGAAAAAAAAGAAGGACCGCTAGCTTAGCTTAGCACAAGCACCAGAAACAGGGGGGAAACAGCTAGCGTGGCTCAGGTTCACTGGCTCACTAATTAGCAAGTTATAGCTAGTTAGTTTAACCCACACAACTTTCAGAGTGATTTGCTGTCAAGGTACGACATTGTTGCAAAGAAAACTTCTAAATGTATGTGACAACCCATGAGGTCGTCCTGATTGGTTTCCGGGTTGATAAATGTCGTTCTTCCGACGTCAGTGTGTTCACGTGATTTCAGTTCAGAAAGTCTGAAAGTTGACATGCAAGCGGACATGTGAATGTCTCTGTTACGAGTTAAATATGCAATATGTTAATTCATCAAAAGTATCTCAACAATAACAAAACATCTTTTGACCCCCATGTTGATGCTGAATATGACGTCAACTCGGCAAGTCAGGCACCCAATTCTTTCCCAAGTTGTTGCTCCAACTTGAGCAGGCGTTCATGAGCATTTTCCAACTAAGAAACTGTTTTTTTCCCCGATATGTCCAACCCCACATGAATGCAGCATAGACCTGCAGACTGTGAGTGGATAAAGGGGCCGTTAGGACAATCAAGTACAGCTCGCTCATTGGCTCCCACGCAGCTAAGGAAGCTGCAGACCCAGATCTCTCTCTCTCTCTCTCTGTCTCTCTCTCTCTCTCTCTCTCTATCTCTCTCTGTCTCTCTCTCTCTCTCATTTACATAATGTGACTCTCAGCGAGCACTCCCTCCCTACCTGAAGCTCCTTTTGTTTTGAACTTCACACACACACACACACACACACACACACTGTCACACTCACACGACATTACTGATCTCACAGATGTACATACTTTTTCAGATGTTTTGGAGTAAGTAAATGGTCAAATAAAAATAAAAACACAGTTTGTGAAGAGGTAACAAAGGTTGTTTTGCTGGAAAGAATATTATCATGCAGATGACCTGCAAGTAGAAGAATATTTGAGGACTCACTTTCCTTAAAGCTTTAATGCAGCGAGTGAAGTGACCGCACCTGCCCTCCAAGCATTTATTAAAAAGCGAGCCACTGCAGTTAACAAATGAGTTTGTCTCTCTCTGTGTGTTCCTGGTGGACTGTTGTTATTTCCCTGAGCGTCCCCAGGCTTCCCCCTCTCTTGTTTTTATTCAGTCCCCCTCCAGTCCAACCTGGGAATTGAGCCCATTACTTCCAGCCCTCCAAGCCATGGACAGTTTGAGCTGGCCAGACGCCAGACGGTCTCAGTGAAGTCACAAAACACACAAACGAAAAACACAAAAACCACACATCAGACATCAAAAGCACATTTTAAGAAGATTAAGACATAAATAAAACTCTCAATAAATTGGATATAAAATCACAGAAATTATTTGTTTCAACCAATAAACGTGTTTCATGTCACTACAAGTACAGCCAAGGCCGTGTCCAAGTCCCACAGATAACGATGGTCCCTGTTTGGCCCTCAGTTTCAGACCAAAGACAAAGCCACTGAGCCACTGAGCAGCCAAGGGAAACCCAACAACACAATCAAAACAAGTTGAACAGGGACATACACACCCAAACATGTGCTTCAGGCTTTAATTGGTGCTGGCAGTGAGCAGTGTTTGTCTATCAGAGGAAATATGTGGACGGCAGAAAGGCCACCAGGCAACACAAAAAACTTGAACAAGATGTGGTTGGAAAACTGTGTAATTGGGTCAATTCTAGTACATTTTCCGATTGCGATTCTGTAAAAATGGTGTAATGAAGCTCCTTTCTACACCTTTCTACTTTCATATTGATTCCTAAATGGCAGAATATTGGTTTGCCAGTCTGTGATATGATATTGCATTAAAGCACAGAGGTGGGCTCAGTTGGTCCCCCCACCCTTACGCCTCTGTGAGATTTATAGTAAAGGCAAGACATCACAGGGGTGTTAATATTGTGCTTTCAACTGCTTTCTAAACATTGATTAATGAGAGTTATTATTAGTAAGGACTCATAAATTCCAACTGTTTAAAGGTGCACTCTGTTGATTTGGAGGTGAAATTTGAAAGTTGGAGAAGTGAAACAATTCTATGTTATATTTTCTGAACTAAATACACAAACGTTATTCAAAGGAAAAAATGTGTTCCAAGAACATTGGTTGAAGCTAAAAAGCAACAGGAGAGTTTCCGATTCACTGTTGCAGCCCCCTCACCATAACTTCTCGCGTAGAATTTAACTTCTGACAGTTTTCCAGGAACCAAATATTCCCCTGAGGACAGTTTGTGTGTAGATATGTGGAAAAGTTTGAATTCTTTAAATGAAAGGGCAAATTGTACTTTCCTACCGTACCTTTGGGCAGAAACAGGCTAAACTGTTACCACTGTTTCCAGTCTTTATGCTCCTATAGCCAGACATTCATCATATTTGTAAAAAAAAATGTACAACTGTAAAACAGGATAGTATTTGACTTCTTTGGATGCATGTTATCTATCAGCATCTAAAAGCACGCACAATCAGATGTAAAGGTGACCGTGTGACCTTTTCTGTTTGTTTGTTTTTCACGAAGGATCTGTTTACTGACACAAGACTTGACATGTTAGTCATAGAGCTGCCACTTGGCAGTCCACAGAAGAAGCAAAAGGAGACATTGATTGGAGGCATGCCCGCGGCTAAGTTTGGATGAGAGGACACTGGGGAGAATGCCCATGTCCAATGAAGATACCAGCATTGGCAAAGGGCTTCATCCCAAATACAGAACCACAGGTTGGATAACACAGCAGGTTGGTTTGAGTTTGTAAAAGAGTGGATTTAAAAAAAAAAAAACTCCAATTATTCTCCTTTTGGTACAACTAAGATGTTTTCTACTAGAAAAGCAATTCTTCCTTGCACAATAAGATCATGGGGCTGTAAATTGGGCATATTACAAAGACAGTCAAATTCCTGATCAGGGATGTAAAACAAACTGCAGGTTACACAGTTTGAGAAGGAAATACTTCTAGCTAACGTCAAACACCTGGATAACGGTGATTTCCTTGCAATGGCAAGGAATTCAAAACTTTGAGTTGCAACACTGTACCGCCGAGTAAGCTAGGGAGGAGGTGGTCAAATGCTTACATTCACTGTTCTAAGACAAGATAATATGTAATCAAATATGTAGATTATTGTCAGTTGCTTCTCCACTGAAAAGGCAGTAATTCCTAGTTAAATACATGACTAATGGCTAATTCCTCGCTAATGGGATTTCCTCGCTATAATGGCTAAGATTTGTTGCTTAGATTGCAACACTTGGCCGCAGGTTGAGCTAAATGCTATCATTGCATCCTGTTGTTCAAGCGCAATATATAACCAGACGTCCCACCAGATAAAGAGTTCCAAAATAGATAATAATTGTTAGACATCCTCATGTTAGCATCCTGGGAGACAACAGATAAACATTATTTAAAAATGTCAGGCTTCCCACCCTGACCATGACGTCAAAGGAAAATGGCAGCCATGTTACTACAGGGTGAATGACAAGAATGTGGAAGAATAAATTATTACCAATTCAGAATATGATCTAATATATATAGAGCAAAGGCCAGTCATCCTATGAGCCTATGCTCTTTGTTTAGATATATGCTAGCGTGGAAATTAAATACAGGTTGCTTTTTTGAAATTGATAAACTACATAACATATGACCCTGAAACTCCAGCGTATCACTCTTTAGAGAAAAACACTAACAACCGGCCAGTTTGACCACTTCTAACATTTCTGATGTATACAATACACAACATGTTTCTTCTGAAGATTATGCACTACAGAAACAGTGAACACTGAGGGGAGAAAAAAGGGGGAACCCAGTCTACACTTCCATTTTCAGCGTCTCTCTTTATGATAATCACGAAAAAGCACATCTATCAGTGACACGTAAGATAATCATTACACAATAAGGCTCTTATATGTGTGTATGTGTGTGTGTGTGTGTCCAGCCAAACATCTGATGCTTGAGGACAAGTTGCATAATTCATTTGCTTAGCTTGCCAGTGCAGTCTACATGGCCTTTTTGTTTGCATAGCAAGCATATCTATTTGGCTGTTGGGTTACTTAAACAGGCAATACTCAAATACTTGTGTTTTACATAAACACACACACACACACACACACACACACACACACACACACACACACACACTTAGGCTACAGGCGCTGCATTTCCTGCTGTGAAACCCTGTCTAACCCTAAATGTTTCACAGAGACATCCAAATGAACAGCACGCTTTTACAAACAATTATGTTTAACTTTTTATCGTACTTTTTTTTTTTTGGTTTTTTTCATACCGGTGGCCTAATTCTGTTCTGCATTCATGCGAAAGCCTTCATACACCAACTTCTCTTCTTTAGATCAGAGAGAAACAGATAATTTGAAGATAAAACGCTAAAAAGAAATGCTGTCGTTCACTGACAGCATTAACGCTAGGCCACCCGGTGTGCGGTTCAAAAAAAAAAAAAAAAAAAATATGACAAGCGTTCTCCTCCCTAGTGGCTTATTTTTCAAGTATGGTTGAATACGTTTAGGGACAGTCGAGAAAAACTACAATGAGGGACCATGTGACGGGAAATGGCCGTCTGTGACCCCCCCCCCCCCCCCCCCCCCCTCCCAGCGTTCCAGGGGGACGCGCGCAAAATCCAAACCGTGGACCCGAAAGATGACAAAATTGGAAAGCGCTGGGTTATTTTTAAACCTCATCAGGCTCCCGGCTGTCAGGATGTAAAAGCCCAACAATGGCAGAGGTCTCCCTTGCTCCTAAAATACACACACATGCGCGAGCACACGTTCAGCACACACACACACACACAGAAACACATGCAGAAAAGCAGTTTTACTATAATTCACTTTGCCATAACTAGGTAGCTGTCACAGAGGGCGGCAAGTTTAGATCAAAAGAACTTGAAAACAAAAGCGTTTAGCTGTCAGCTACTTCCTTCAAAGTGAATCCCGAGGCTTCTTTTTTTTTCTTTTTTTTTCCCCAAGCACAATGTGTATGTAATGAAGACGTTTCTTTATTTTTGCATTCGAAAGAAAGCTGTTCAGGAGGTGACAGAAAACTCAAGACAGCGAGGAGTTTACGTCTGATGTGTTCACGGGTGTCTTTTCGGGAGGGGACTTCCTTGAACGTGATCCCTTGAGATCTTGTAAATTCATCCAAACTAGAATGGAGAGTTCGTCAGACCCAGCGTCCTAACCCCCGGTGCATTCTGGGTGTGTGTGATCAAATGCAAAAAAAAAAAAAAAAAAAAAGCACGGCATCTTCTCAAAGTGTCAGATGAACATTTCTCTGGTGCATGTTTGAGGCGGGTTCATTTGACAGAAGTGACAGCTCCGGGAGTCAAATTTTGTTTTTCTGCTTCCCTTTTTTTCCTCATACGTGCTTTCTCAAGATCGACGATATGACAGGAATGTATTCTCAACAATACAATGAAAGTCTGACTTCTGTTCTATTTTTTTTTTTACTTTGTTATAGTAAACATGTCCAGAATAAACACAACTAATTGATCCAACCAACAAGCCTGAAATAACTTTTACACAAAAGACTCCAAATCTTTAAATACCTCTGTTGTACTCCAGTTGTCTTTATGTATTACTTTGAATTAAAAAAAAAATACATATAATTGTTCCATTTGGAAAAGGTTGGCAACTTGATTAGGAAACACTCGGTCTGCGATTAGGGAAACAAAGAGTAGGGAGGGTTCAATAAAAAGGCGAGTTTTACAGAATATGCCCATAAAGAGTATTTCTACACTCCTGCAGACCAGAAGGAATATTTTTGCAGCATAAAATGAGTGACAGAAACAAAATGCCTTCAAGGTGTCTCTGTTTCACTCACGTCAAGAGAATTCTGGACATATTTCACGAGAAAGGCTTGTGTCTTTATGTTCCATCTTCAAATGTTGGGGCAAATATTTTTTTTTAAGATTTATTTTTGGGCTTTTTAATGGAGAGACAGGACAGTGGATAGAGATGGAAATCAGGGAGAGAGAGTAGGGGATGACATGCTGGAAAGGAGCCACAGGCTGGATTTGAACCCAGGACTACAGCCTCCATACATGGGGCGCATGCACCGACCAGCACCAGCGCCCCGGGAGCATAACTTTTAAAAGCACTCAACAAATAAGACTCATATGACTTTTTCTCCTCAATATCGCAGCAGCAGACGACTACAAACACAAAGCCGTGTCGCTGTTTGGTCCCAAAGAAGAAAATGTTCCAGAGCGCTCTCGTCCAGGGAGGAAGAGGATTCACACTCCCTCTACCACTGCCCCAGTCCAAACCTGATATAGGATGAGAAGCCAGATTCAGTGTAAGAGTATCTGCGTGGAGGGAGGGGAGCGGGTGGATGCAGGCTCAGGCGACACTGAATTAAGATAGCAGGATGTGATGGGTTTGACATGCGACTCTCGGGAGCCGAGTGGCCTCTCCTTACCCGGCAAAACTGCCTGAGATATCTTTGTGTCCTCAGCTATTACCTGCTCTCGCGTTGACTTCATCTCTCTCTCTCTCTCTTGACTACAGACACAAAAGTACACAATAAGACGCCAAGGCTGACGTACACAACCTATTCATACACGCTCTCCAGTGTCTGACTTTGAGATGGTAGTAAGTGGGAGGCACACTGAAAGAGCAGACCAGGACCAAGAAGTGCCAAAAAGCAGATAAGAACACAAGTCAGCAAACGTGCTGCACGCTAAAACAGATCCACCTCTTCATGTTTCAGTCTCCTGACAGCGAGCACATTTTAGATGCTCTCTGAAAAGCTGCCAGTTGATTTAATTAGGTCAATCAATTTAATACAATATATGAAAGAGAACAACTGAAAGCAACAGCAGATCAAGTGAGAGAGAAGTTGCACTTGTTTCCTTAAACCTCCTTAAACCAAACATAACTGTTAGTATGTATTTTCACATAGTCATGTATTTTGATAATATCGTGGATATCATTTTAAACCAACTTAGGGTCATTCTTCTTTCAGGTATTTGAAGCTGTAATACATACAGTATGTGTTAGACATCTAGTAGCCTGCTAACAGAATATAAAGAAGACTGTCTGTCAGCCATGCGTGCTCTCAAATGTTGTCTGACCTCGGACGAAATAAATTCTGAGATAATCCACAGTCTGTGTTTCGAGATTTCATCATTGGATATTTACGACAGAAACACCCCCAACCTCACGATAACAACAATGACCTCGTACGTGTGTTAGATTTTCATCTGGAATCTCCAGCATGTAGCAACAACACTTGCCCAAAGACTTCAATGTTTTCTTTTGTTGGTTTGTTTGTTTGTTAATTTTCTAAATACATTTAGGATTCGACATTTTCCAAAACCCAATTGTTCACATGACTCTCCAAGTCATAGCCAAGTTGAGCTTTGTTGGGTTTCACTCCATATTTCCAGTTTAGAACTATATTTACTCTGATTTATTTTAGTTTAGATTTTCAGTTTGCAATTAAGAGTTCCTTTTTGTACAGTAAAAGGTACTTAGGCCATCATAAGGCATCTCTTGTTATAGGCACAAAGAAATGTTCTCAATTTTCTCTTCAATAATTATCCCAAATCTGAAGTTACTAAAAGCACCAATATTTAACTTTCCCACCTTAAAATAATAGTGTTAAAAGTCAATCTAATAGAACAATGACTTTCAACAGGGAGAAAAGTGTCCACAGTGCTGCCCGGTCATTTGTTATGAGCACTATGTAACTTTTGGCCGTGGTCCGCAAGAAGTGCAAACATATCTTAACTAGCATGTAACAAATTAGACTCTCCAATGAGGCCACTTAGCCTCAGACTGTAGACATCATGGCAACACAAACATACTACACATGCAAATAGTTTGCAAGCTATGGGCTGAAGACGCTTGTCATATTTGCTGAAAATCCAGTAATGTTACTGAAGCTTGTCAGTCATAGCTTATCATATCTTTGACCTCTGTTTGTGTACAAATGCCCGTTGTCTATGAGCAGGAGGCAACAGCACTGTGTTACTTATGACAGGTCAGTTACACTCAGAGAACATCAGTTTGCGTCAAAAGCCAGCAAACACTACATCCTGTTGCTTTAAAGATCCTGTGAGAAACTTTAGGTTTGCATCATGTTAAAAGATCGTTTCCTGTATGTGTACGTAGTGTTTTCTGTTGTCTTTTAACAGCCAGACATATCACGCACTGTAAATCGGGCGGGTGTGGGAAAATGTAAACAAAGTCTGTTTCTGAAGTATACTCAAGCTCAAATCACCTGACACCTACCCCGTGGCAGCGGTTGCAAGCATCAAAAATGACTATATAGCAATTTTAAATCTTTGTCTGGTTTGCTTTTGTGGGTCATAAAGAGGCTTCAATATTATTTTCAGTTTGTTTCCTAAGCTGCATGAACTCCTCACAGGAGTCAAATGTCAAGTCATTTTTATTCAATATATTGATAAGGTATTATCTTTAACTTTCATTAATTATCAAATTATCATGACAGCAAAGACTAAAAATCCTGTCTAAAATCCCATTTACAACAGGTGAATACAGCTGAAGGTGAAATACCACATCAGAAGGTCACATTTTGAAATGAAAATATCTCCTGTCACATGAAATAAAGAAGTCAGTACAGTCTGGAAACTAAGTTAAAAGACTGAACTGTGATGTGTTATGCGCTGTATCTAGCCAAGGCAAATAAAGATGTGTTTTTAGTTCTGTTTTAAATGCTACATATCTGTGGGAATAAGCATAACACAGATTAATGAAAAAAACATGTCAATGCTGGTTTTAACACTGTGCATTTCTAACCAAACTTGACTCGCAAAATTTGAAATTTGATGTCCTGAAAATGACTCAAAACACAGTCCACTGATTTGAATCAGTCCTGAGACTTGAAGGGCTGATGGTTGAAAGTTATCTATGCCATGAAGTTCAAAGAGTATCAAAGCCGCTGATCAATGTCACTGAGAAGCTCCTGCCTCGCAAATCCACTCCATCTTCCTTAAAGCTGTCGTCTATTTCATGGACTCTTCAGCCCTGCACTCAGCCTCGAACCTTTCATTGAGCTTGTCTCATTATTCACTCTTATCAGCCACTTCAAGTTTCTTGTATGTCACCCAGCGCTGCAGGTGCACCCAGAGGTGAGCCTTTCTCCAAACATGTCAGCTATGTCAGCAGTTCATTAGACAACCAGGCACCTTATCAACTTTCACACATTTATGATGTATGCACTTACCATATAGGATGAGTATGTTCTTGTAAATTCTGGCATTTTTATGACTTGCCTCAGAGGTCGTATGTTAGTGAACATTTGCTCCCGTTGCAATTAAGCTTGTCTTGCAAAAACTGAAAGGTCAAATGTAAATCTTGTAAAAAAAATCATGAGTTTAAGGCATTTAATGCAAAAGTTAACGGCCAAAAACTGCGTGAAAAATCAGGGAGGGGAAGAGGAATGTGATGTCAATGTGTCCCCCATAACCAGTGCCCATATGGCAGTGTAATAAGTCAAGCTGACGGGTCAGTATTAAAGGTACGTAAATAAAGCTTGTGGTGAGTCTACCATTTCAGCTCATCAGCAGCCATTAATAAGACACTAAATATCATTAGCCGCCTACAAATGCCACCAGATAGCGCAGACAGGGCGAGAGCGAGCGAGAGAGAGAGAGAGAGAGAGAGAAAGAGAGAGAGATCCAGAAAGTGTTTGTAAATAAATCCGTCAAGTTGAAAAAAGAAAAGGAAAAAGTTCACAGTTGCTTTAATGAAGTTGGCCAGCAGGAGGGAAAGAATCTGACAGCTCACGTCTCTATCCAGAAATCAGTGATTTTTCAAAGTTGACAGTCTCGCAGAGATAGAAGTATTGTTTATCTGTTTGGGTTCTTTTTTTTTTCTTTCCTTTTTTTTGGGCTCCTCATTTGTTGACAGGTGACTTTTTGAACTCACGAAGGTGCCGAGGGCATCGTGGGGAAAAAAATGAAAAAAATAAAATCATCAATAAGCCGAAAAAGAAAAAAAAAAAAAAAAAAAGCACAGAATTTTTTAGAAACTGTTTTAATCCACCTGTGTCGATGATCATGATTCAGATTTCTTAAGAAACATGGAGACAGAGTCCCAACTCCCAGCCAAAGCAAAGTCTTTCAAAAACCCACGCACAAACTGGAGCTACATGTGTCCCGGCTCCAGGCGTGCCCAAACAAAACCTGATCCACCCTTAAGTGTATTATGTTTGTCACAATTCAGCAGACTGTAAGGAGCAATCGGTTGTGCAAAGGATACAGGTGGAGGTGGATCTGCTCTGATAAGAGTTGTTGTGTGGATTGTAGTGTGTGAGTACAGATCTGACTCATTCATCTAGGCTTTATTAAAGATTAGGCTAAAGGTAGCCTTTGAAGCTTGGAGCGATGTTTTACAAGTGTTTTTTTCTTTAAGAGAAATCCTAAATGTAAACTCTGCAGGGTATCTTTAAATTTGCCCTGCTGCAAAAGTAAAATAAAAACCTTCTACTCCCTTATCTTTCATTCAATAATGAACCTCTTTGTCTTTGACCTGATGAACCCAATCGAAGCAGTGTATCCTTAACTCATCTAAACCTCCTTAATGGGCATCGGTAATCCTCTGCTTAGGCCACAGCTTAAAGAGGGGGTGGGGGGGGGCAACTAGAGCAAAGCGCATGGAGGCCCCCTGAATCTGATCTCAAAACTTCCAGAAAAGGAGACTCTCCTTGCGCCCGGGAGTCCCAGGAATGCTTCAATAACAGCACCAAACACGAGATGAGTGATATATGCGGCTGGCCTGAGGAAGGGAAGCAGGACAAAAAGACAAGAAGAGGCCCGAACACTCGTTTAATTAGCTCGCCGGACTCCGACATGCTCCTCTGGATTAAAGGTTAATGGATTTGTGTGTCTATAGAAAAGAGGACGAGAGCAGGGGGCTGAACTGAGGAATATATCACACACCACGCTTTAAAAGTTAACAATGAACAATGAAAAGCCCAGCTAGCTTAATCGGCTTAAATAGCTTTGTTAGCTTGAATACTGGACAAATGAATGATTCATAAATCCAAATGCCATGTACAGAACATACAGCCTGGATAAAACGAACTGGGATAAAACGTTCCATGTTGCTACCAAAGCTTAATGGAAGGAAATCTAAAGGTTAAGGGTTTCCCATTGAACTTCTACGAAACGTCTCTCTAAGGGTTTGGTACACCATATTCCCTGACCTTGTTAAGAGTTGGTTTAGCAAATAACAGAAGGGAAGTAGCAACAAAAAAATGGAAAACAGATGTGTGTACACACAAATATCAATTTTAACTGTTTGTCCTCTTAGCAGCACAGATATCCATTTTGATTTGGAATAACTAATTTGACTACTTATCCCATGATCCACATAAATACCGTAAACCCTAATTGGAATTATTTGAAACATCCCGAGTGGTGCTCATGTAGCCTGGTGGTAAGTACACTGTGTGCGGAGGCTGCAGTCCCCCAGGCGGTCCTTTCTGACTCTATCCACTGTCCTGTCTCAAAAAGGGCCAAAAATAACCTTTCACAAAATCAACAACAAAATCTTCCCCTGAGTAAGAACAATCAGTTTGTAGAGTTGGTCATCTCTTAACCGGAAGGTTGCAGCCACATGTCTGATGTGTCCTTGGGCAAGACACTTACCCCCCCGTCAGAAGACTACTCAAAGACAAGTCTATTTACCATCACCCAGTGGTTTGTATAATCCTGTTTTGATGCCCTGACTTTACTGTTTCAGCCGGCGCCACGTTGGTTTCTTGGGTTGATGTGCATTGTTACAGCTCAATATTAGCAACAGACAGGAAGCTACTCATCAGTCACAGAAAGCTACGCCCCCTAGAGCACACTCTGTGTAACTGTAGATTTGAATCCAGAGCAGACCATTGCCGAACAATGAACTTCCTGTGGTATTGAAACTGATCATTGAAACTTACTGAGGTAATAAATAAGCTAAATAGTCGGGTTATTTAATCTGTTTTAATATAGTTAGACTTAATTCTACAACCAGGGTAGTCACCCCTGCTGGCAAATGAAAGGACTGCAGGTTTCTTATCAATAACCTGCTGTTATAGCTACAGTGAATTTCAAGACAAGCTGTCAGTGGTGTATCAATTTAACAAGTATGTGTTCAGTTGCAAATAGAAATCTCATCACTGTATAAAAGGCACTAACCGCTGCATTAACTGCTTTGCCCCCTTTTATTCTGAAGCATCATATTACAAGTACATTGTCGTAAAAGGAGAAGCCTGGTCTCATAAACTGCATGACAACCTTGAAGGGGAAATATTTGCACCATGAAAAAAGGCAGGTGAAGAGCAGTTAAAGAAACGGAACCCTGAACACTTGGTGAAAGATTTATTATTACTAACGTTTATATCTTGTAGGATCTTACATCACCGCAGCATCATCCAAGATGTGTGGACATTGTAAAATATCCAGACTGTCAAAATCCACAGCTCAGACCTCAGCATGGCCTTGAACTGGAAAAGATTTAAAATGACATTTATGTGAAGGAGAGGAATATCCAGAACAGCCTGTTCTAGTTTCACTTCTACCTTTAAACCGGCAAGGTTTGTCAAAACAAGTCTGCATGCTCAGTGGGGAAGGATACACGTTTTTAGTTTCACTTTGAAATGTAGGCCTGAAAGATGAATGTAATGGTTTTGGACATTTCCGTCAAAAGCGTTAGCAGGGGAATGTCTCGGTCTGAGGATTTGAGGCTGACAGAAAACAGCAGGTTTGGCTCTTTGCCAGCTTCCTGTGTGTGTATTTTACCTTCCTGTTTGACAGGATCCTTGTGTGTGTGTGTGTGTGTGTGTGTGTGTGTGTGTGTTTTTTTTGTTTTAAAACTTGCTGTTCCTATATATGGACGTCAGCGTTGAGGCTAAGAATAAGCGACACACTCCAGACAATAGTGAAAACTTGTGGAGTAGAATCTAAATAAAGACGTCTCACAAATCTTAACAAAAGAATGGCAGCTGAGTTACGCAAGTGATGAATTACAGAGGATTAGTTGTGGCAGCACAAAGGCAAATGTCAACACGCTACATTTATTAGCGCCAATTACCGGTAAGTACTTACAAAAGGTGGACAACAGCCTGCATGTTACGACACAATGTAAACAACTGTTTTTGATGTGAAACGAAGATGAAATCATGTGCACTGCACACGGATGGACTAAACCAGCGATGGACCTTTAGCTGACTTTCTTCAGGAGAATTAAGCAAATGAAAGTCAGTGTGTTGTTATCAGTCCTTTGATGTGTAATACAAACTGGGCCTGTTTTGGAACAGATCAAGGGAAGGCCAAGAGGCTCCTGAGAACCCACCTGTTGGTCCGGACATGCTACCGTTGGCAGCATGCAGACGGATTAGCAAGTAATCACAGCCTTACACCGTCCGACCACGACATGGAGGACAAACCAGACGAACAGTGTGCTTGTTAGCGGAATGTCTTTTTTATTTTTTATTTTGACTTCTATTTAATCTCACACCCAGAGATTGTCAGGCCTGACATCTGGCTCTTTTATTAGCTAAATGCTATGCTAAGTTCACATGCTTCCTGATAACTTTGTCTGTCTTATGTTGGGTGCGTGATAGTTAGCATAAGCAATAAAGTACTATCCTGTCCTATAAGGTTGGTTTAAAAGCTGAAAAGATGCCTGTCACATCTGAAAGCGACACTGATGAAAGCAGTGAGAGTAAAACAAAAAAGTACGATTGCCATCCATACAGGCCAAAATAAAAAGCTGAAAGACCCCAAAACACTGTGGAGCTCAGGGGGAAAGATGTGTAAAAAATCGTAAAAAGGTGTATAGATATAGTATATCGATTCAATGATCAAGGATTAAATAACCTGAATAATATGTATTAAATATTCAGTAGGCCAACTGGTCAGTGTCAGGTAGATGAATAGAGACATACAAACATTCTTTAACTTATTAAGAATTGTTAAGTCCTTTTTTTGTTTCTTATTTTTCTGGGTTGGTATAAATGTATTTGACTGTTTTTAAGATGGCCAATTGCCTAAAAAGAGCTGCCTGCCGTATCTTGAAAATAATTTCTTATTATAACATTGAGATTCTCAACATTAAAGTTGAAAGCTTGAAAACTGAAACGCTGAGCTGAAAGATGCAAAACACTGAAATGTAGTTGTGTGGTAGTATCTAGTATGGCTTGATCGATCAATTCAATGTCCTTCATACAAAGTAAAGCGTTGAATTACAAGCAGACATATATTGTTGGAACTGATACATGCATACATTTTTTTTTCCATATCGTAAAATAGTATTGTGGTTTTATTTTTGCCTTGATATAAAAGTTACTGACTGTATGAAACGTACCCATGAAGTGAAAACTAAACTACATTTAAATCAAAATCTTATCCCTACTATCCAAGATATTGGCAAATAGTGTTACTTTTTGGATAGAATGGATATATCTTGTTGTGATGAGACTTCTGATTTACTCTTATTATTCCCTGATGGTTTATCGCACTCACCTACTCCTTACACAGGTATTTGGCCTAGCTATAATATAAAATGAAAGGTTACAGCAGCTTGAAGATTAATTAGTTGACAGAAAACTGACAGAAATAAATCATACATTTTTGTGCTGCTGTTCTACATTTTTCTTCTAGATTAAACGTATTTCATCTCTGGTCTCTACTTGTATATTAGTTTGTCATGAGTCTAGGTTAGAGCTTAAATATTAGTGGATGCAGACTTGAGAGGGGACAGCATACCAAAGAAATCCACACCGCCTTCTGCCCCTCTTGCCCAGGCCACCAAATCACGTGCCTTTGGCCAGGGGGAAAGTCCCTGAAATCAGAGGGGACTGCTCCTTACGTACAATATCTAATTTTAATTGCCAGTCAAAAATATAAAGACGTATTTACCTTATTTCCAAATATGCCAACATTTACTTGAATTAAAAAATACTTGCATTCCAAATCTCAGACGGGCAACAAACAAAACATTTAACTAATTTTTAGGTTAAAATGTATTAAAGGAAATAAAGATTCAGTAAATACATGTCATTAGTGAGGAAGTGGCATGCAAAGCAAGAAAGCCACAGTAACAATTATAGCTTCAGTGAAGGGCATGGCATTGGCTTCTTCCTGTGTTAAGGTGACGAGTATTATCACAGTGGGAAGACACTCTCATAACAGGACGAGGCTGTGACCCCTATCAGGCTCTTATTCAGCTAACATGTAGAGCCAGAACAGTGAATTTGGAGGTTGCAAGTGATTGTTGCAATACTTCCATTTATTTAACCTTTTTTTGTGTCTAGTATTGTTTGCACCTAAATGTGTTTATATTTCATGTTAGATGTGGTGTCAATGATTGTAGCTGCTGAGAATTTATCAAAAAATAATTTCTTGTCAACAATTAATAGAGAATCCATCCATGTGTGCATCCATCTATCCATCCATTCATTCTTCCATTAACCCACTAATCCATCCATTAACCCACCCAACCATCCATCCATCCATCCATCCATTAACCCACTAATCCATCCATTAACCCACCCAACCATCCATCCATCCATCCATCCATTAACCCACTAATCCATCCAGCCATCCATTCATCCATCGTTTGCTTCACCATAGCACTCAAATGTTACTGAAGTCACAGCTAACATTCTCATGTAGATTGTTTTCATCAAACGTATTTTGAATTTAACTAACCAGATAAAAAATAGTTCATTAACACATTTGGAAAGCTTTTTGTGTTCAACATTTTTCACTCATCAAAGGGTTAACTTCCAATGCAGCTACTCGTTTCAGTTGTGCCTTTCTATCTGAAAACATAAAAGTTGGTATTTTTTTCTACCACTGTGTTTCCATATACGCATTGCTGCGAGTGAATTTTCCTGTTTCTTCTTGTGGTATTTCTTGTGTTGCCAGCCCACGTATAGGGCTCACCCAGCCAAGCGGCCATGCATTGCCAGCCTGGGGGATCAACACCTTGGAGTGTGGGGGAGCAGGACAACAATAGCCCCCCTCTGGACTGGACGCGGCCAGACAGTTCTGCTACTGTAGGCTACACGCAGCAGGAAACAGTTTACAGCTGAGCACAGTGACCTACATCTTTTACAGTGGCGCTTTCTGCACGAGTGAATCAGCTTACTGTCTGCTGTGTGGTCTGCCTTGTGAATGAATTATCTCCAACACACTGCCGTGCATTAGCAACACAAGAAGGTAAAACAAGGATCCGTCTCGTCCCCATAATCACAAACAGAAACTTCAAATTAGACTGTGAATGGGAGGTATCAAAAAAGAAATCCTGATGATGGAAAAAAAATTAAATACAGCTGCTCTATCAGGATTAGTGATGTCATAATGCCACATGCCGGCAAATCATCTGCCACAGTTGAAACAGCAGGGTAAACCATTAAATAAAGCCCCATTATCTCCCCATGAGCCATGTTCAAAGCACAACTGGCCCAGTGCGCCAGCGACTGATCTCCAGAATAATAAGGAACAATCTGAACCTGCCGCATCAATGTCAGGACTGGGTCAGCAGTCATGGAAAATACACATGGAAAACTTCACCAGTGACTTTATAAATACACTAGGAGGGTTCTTATTGGTGACCGGTCCCATTAGGTCGACCCTAAAGGCCTGACCCTAAAGCCCCCGATTGAGATGGACACCAGCTGTCTGCTTTTTTGGGGGTAGCCGACAGAGCAACTAAGTGACGATTCCTTTGGGATAATTAACGATCTATGGCTGGACCCATGCTCCTATTTGACAGTTTTATTTTGTAGTATTTATTGAGTTTTATTTTCGACACTTGGGAGCAGCAGGAATGAATTGTGAACACAACACTGACATCATACAAGGTGGATTTGGCAAATGCCATTCCAAACAGTTGCTTAATTAACCATCTCAAGAGCAACATTATTTTGAATCCAGGTTTTTGGTCATCCAAAACCCACCAATGTAAACTCAGCCTCAAGCTCAATTTTGGTCCCCACCAACTGCCGGGGGAATATTTGGCTTTTCAGCAACACAATGCTCCACTTGGTACATGGTCCACCTGACAGCAGTCTGAAAGGTAAGACTGAGCTGAAAGCCAGAAACATGTACTTTTCCGATGCTAAAACCAAAGCGCAAACCAGCTAAAAGAGGCGATAGCTATTCAGCATGTTAGCATGACTCAGCTAAGAGAAATGGCTAAGTCTGTTCAAAATTCTCTTTGCCGTTGTGTGAATATTTCCCAATGCAATTTTACTATTTCCTAAATTCTACAAATATTCATAATCCCAAATGTTTCTAACAATTTGTGAAAAATGGACTACATAGTGCCAAAATTATTTGTGGCAGGGGGTAATACTGCTTGTTGACAATGTTTGTGATTTGGCTTTTCATCTGAACCTGACGGCAAAATGATCAATCTGTGTTTTTAATTCTTTTAATTGAAAGGCCTTCAAGCGGCATAAATAACATAACGATGATGTGCAAATATATCAAAATTATATATATATTTTAACTTGCTTATTTGTCATAGATGTTTCAATATCTGGGGTTCTGGATGGCCGAACAGTCATATTGTACACGCCATGTACAGAGGCTGTAGTTGTCATCGCAGCGGCAGTGGGTTTGAATCCAACGTTGGCCCTTTGGTGCATGTCATCCCCCACTCTCTCCTCCCAACATTTCCTTTCTCTCCAAAAAGTGACTTTTAAAACATCTGTTAAATCTCAACTCTTTCTGAAGCACACAGTCCCTTTTTTTTTTTTTTTTTTTTTTTTTTTTTTTTTAAATTCACTCATGAAGAACCCTTCAGAAGCATCAGTTCCAGTAAAGAAAAAGGAAATTGCTTCGCAGTTGAGCTGAACACCACACAAGCAGGACATTGCGACTCGCTTCACGTTCACTCTGACACTCCGTCACTATTAGCCCCCCCTGGAGCAAACCTAAAGCTCTCCAACACTTCAGCAAGTAGGAAAGCCTGGGTTTCCTCAAGCGTTTTGTTAGTCAGACGGTACGGGGGGGCAAAGCCTGCAGGGACGGAAGTATCACAACATGCAAATCCCAGAGTTCCCTGCAGTAAGGCAAGCACAGGTGAGAGAGGTAAATGATGAACCTCCTTTCTAAACAAATCCCTGAATACGTGCAGTCACTTTGCTATTGGAAAGCCAATGTACCCTCTGATTTAGCTACACAAACAAATTCTGTCATGCAGGGTGTGAGAAAGATCTACTCCTGTTTGCTTTGCTACATTTGAGCCTGTGTAATTTAACCTACAGCAGCCACTTTCAGCATCTGCAAGTTATGTAAAGCTTATGCTAAATGGGGGCCGCGTATCTGAGACGACTATCATCAAGCAGGCACGTTATTTGAGGACTGGATGTTCCTTGCAGACAAGGGGGAAGGGCTTTGTTTGTTGAAACGCCAAACAAGCTAAATACACAGCACTATTAAAACAGGGGAAGACCACGTTCACATCCTCACTCACTGCCCATCCCCCAGAACAAATGCCACATCACATGTTTTTTGTAGGTTTTTGTAGGTTTTACCTTTTCATCCTCTCCTATCGAGGTGATATAATGTTAAAATATGCTCAGGAAGTTGGTCCATTTTACAAGAAATAACAGTTTCATGCATACTGCAGTGCAACAAACCGAGAAACACAATGACAAACAACTGATGACAAGACAAAGTGAAGATGGAAAACCTGTCAAATTATTTTGATCACACAGAGTGTGAAATGACTTTAACACAAGTGCACACACAAACAACCCTATGCAGGGTCAACTGAGTTCAAATCATTGTCATGTGTGTTACAAATACAATGAAAATCATGTGCTCTGGGCTCAGTACAAATCATGTGCAGCAGCATGCTCTTTTCTGCAACACAGACTTCAAATGACCGCTTTAGCGCCTGATTCTTCTTTGTCATTCCTCCAACATGAAGTAAGACCCTGAAAGATATTTAGAAATAACTACTTTAAGATAACATGCCTTATCTAGACCTCCATAAAGATGTTTTTGGGCAATGCAAAAAGTTCTGACAACTAGCTGTAGCTGCAAAAAAACGACTGCAACCTTTAAGATATCAGACAATATTCTGTCAGGTAAAAATAAAGTATGACATAATGAATTCACAAAAGACTGAATCTTTTGGCTATTTTGTTGTTTGATTTTATATCAAATGTTTTGTACACTTGTCTACACTTTGTAGACTTACGTAATCATCCTCCATCGCCATCGCCTGCTTTTATCCTGAACCTAAATACCAGCCTCTGTTAAAAGTCTTGCTTTAGCCCGATCCTTTGAAGATCCTAAATCACAAGGGAGCTGCCTGACACACCAAATGTTAAACCCAACCCCCTAAGTCTCGCCCCCTGACCACTCACAGCATGCTAAATGGCAGCTTTGAACCCCAAACCGCTTCAGTAACAATAGCTTCATGCTTAACCTCAATGATTAGGACAAAAACAAAAAAAATCATGCATGCTGAATAAACACTGCAGTTACACCAATCAACAGAAACAGGTTTATGTGTATAAAATAAATATCTTTGTCTGCAGGCAAGAAGTAACTCTCAACGACAGGCATCCCTCAGCGACATAACCACATTTCTGAATGTGCAAACATCCCACAAAGACGTTATGATAAATCATATCTTTAAGCAAGTGCGTAATCAGTGCCGTTCTGGCCTTTAGCTAAAATGCTAAGCTACAGTCAAAGAGAAACATGAACTTTAGAATGTCACACGGAGACGTTTCCCTTAAGTTAGCAAACATTAGTCACAAAGAGACACTTGTGACATCACACCTACTGAGGCTGAAGCAACAGAGCCTGTGGGTGAGCTGAATTTAAGAATGTACTTCACTCCCTTTGGACTGAACTTTTCATCGGCAGATGGAGCTGTGTTTGATTTCTACTTGCGGAGCTTTTATCAAGCGTTAGCGTTAGTTTTATTATGTATTACAGCAACATTGTACCATGGAGTTAGGCTACTTGTCACACCAGATCAACAAAGGCTGTAGCAACAGAAACCTTTAGAGTTTTGAACTGAACAGTGATGTTCCAAGTCTCACTTTAGAGCATTCGAACTGAGCGGTTTGAGGAGGTCCGACTGATGTATCGGTCTGCTGTTATTATTGGGATAATAACTTTTTACAGAGTACTCTCAGCACTGTCTGCAGCATCTGAAGCTGAGCTTACGTTGGTCCTGATCAACATATTGTCCATGGTTTATCAGGTTTTGTTTTTAGGAGCTCGTATACAGACAATCAGGAATGCTTAACAGCTGTCAGAGACGACGTTTATCACGATCTCCAGCAGCAGTAAAAGACGTGCCGGGAATGGACCAATGCGTTACTTGAACATACACCTCCATTCAGATTTTTTTTTTGTGTGTGTGTGTGTCTGTGTCTACACTTGGGGCGCCTAACTTCCCTATGTCAATGTTAAAAGTACAACACACCTCTTTTAGTGGATGTGCCGACAGCCTAAAACGAAACACTTAAACTAAAAATAATTCATTTACCTTTATGGGATTTTCCCTTTGAATATTTGCATTAGTGGCGCCCTGTGTGAGTCATGACTGATGATTTGCCTCTAATGGGATGTGAGGGGAGTAAGGTAAAGGACATCTGCTGGAGGTTAATACTCCACCGCTTTAAGTGCAAAAACTACGTGTTCAAGGATTACTTTATTTTTTTAATTTGTATACATCTAGATAGCGAGAGAAAATGATCTCTTCATGGTCTCTTCATTAGAACAGATGAGCACGATTCTGTTAATATATGAATATGCAGTCCTGGATTGTAAATACTGTAGCCTAATGTCACTTTCAATACATATCTGTCTATGTTACTAACGATAACGAAGGGAATCTCTGACTGCATACAAACAAATGGTTTTGTCACGTAGGCAAACAGAGAGTAAATGTAACCCTTTAAAATGTCATTATAAACAACAACCTTCACTGTTTTAGATTCAAGTTATTCAGATAGCTCTACATTTTCAGTGACACGTTCATAAACTGAAATCACCAAGCGTTTTAAAAGGAGAGAACCCACACTTTGTACACGTGGGTCCCTGTTGAACTTAGTCGATTTAGGTCATGTATAAAAGCCTGTCAAATGAACGGCCGATCGATACTGCTGGGTTAAAGCAGATACAAATAGATGGAAATCCTGATCTCATTAGGTTATGTCAATAGCTGAATTTCAGAGGTGGGGGTGGGGTGGGGGGGGGAGTACCTGTGGCCTTCTGGCTACGATCAGCACCACTCAGTGCACACACTCATGTAAAAACAGAGCATTTAGGTGGACTTCTAGCTGGAAAGGACTATCTTGTGGCTTGTAGGACATTTGATGCTACAGATGCTGAAGATGTGTATCAGGCAAAATGTGTGTTCCAGTAATTAGTCCTGCCCTCAGTATGGATGCATCCTGCATTCCTGTCATGTCACGCATTCCTCGGCAATGTACAGAGGTGTGGGTGGGGAGGGGGTGGGAGAAAGGTGACTGTCGACACCAAATGCATCACTTTCCATTAAGGCCCCCCCCCCCCCCCCCCCCCCTGCGCAGGGCTTTCCCCGAGAAAGCCACCGGGAAAAAAAAAAAAAAGGATGTGGGTAAAAAAAAAAAAAAAAGGGGAGGGGGGGACTGAACATGCGTAATTACATTGGAGACACTTTGTATCCAACATGCGCTTACCTGTGGTGGCTACATTTGCAGCATCAGACGAGTGGCTGGCTAGATCATTCGAGTAAGTGCACTCCAAGCCCAGTACCGCATAGATGACGAGTCCACGTAGCAATACATTCAATACGATGTGCATGTTACTCATGGTGGAAAAAAAAATACAAGGTGAAAATAAAGCAAGTCGTATCCGTAGGACTGGGATAGTTGATGGAGGGGGAGGAAACCCCGAAAAATGTCAGGTTCACGAGGGGAAGAGATACAAATATATATATGTCAGTCTTTTTAGAGTAGATATGATTTTTTTTTTTTTTTTTAGAGTGGGGGAAAAAAAAAATGCACCACAAATTTACTGTTAAAAAAAAAATTAAAAAAAATCCGCAGTAGAGTGGTTTTTAAACGTACCGGCTAACTGCTGTCAGAAAACCTCACAGGAGCGTGAAAAATGCCGATAAAAGAATAGTTCATGGTGGGTCAAAGGCAAGTTTAAACTACTCTTACGGAAGACCACCCTCAAAACAAAACTAATAGTCTCTAATGCGTTTACCTGCTGTTCCAGAGCTGCTTGGAGCTAAGACCAAATGAGACCCCCATGTCTTATTTTTTTTAAATTAAGAATTAAGAAGAAAAAAAAAACGTGTAGTGAATCCAGACATGCAGCCTATCTGAAGGAATTCCCTGTCCAAAAATAAATAAATAAAAAAAGAGACAAAAAATGGTAGTAGCTTTTAAAGCGTGGGTATCCACACGCTACAATGAATAAATGTTATATATCCTTTACGTATGCCTGTTTGTTTGTAGAATATAGTCCCTGTACTTCCACGTACAGTATACAAACACCGGGTACAGCTTCAGCATATTGAACTCGCAGCGTCTCACAGGTCCGCCTCTTCACACGAAAGTAGCAAATCCCATTGCATCAAAAAACACAGCCGCGTCTTCGTCCCCCGTTTCCCCTAATCCATCTATCGACAGCACACGACATCCGCCTACTTTCCAAATGAAGTTTTTAAGTCAGCGTGTCGTGGCTCGGTGTGATACTGTATCCTCCCGCCTGTCATATTAGCTGCTCGCCGGCTGATGCAGACCGACCGAGGGAGAGAGAGGGAGGGAGGGAGAGAGAGAGAGAGAGAGGGAGAGAGAGAGAGGGAGCCAAGCGGGGCGGAAGTCGGTATGCAAAATGTTTGACATCAGGAGGTGGAGGTTGTGGAGGTTGTGGAGGTGGCGGGGGGGGGCAGGACTTTTAATTTGGCTGTGATTACTTTCCTGTCGCTGACCGGGTTTGTTTTTGTTTTGAGGGGGGATTCAGTAGGCTATAATGGTTTGTAAAGCCAGCAGGGTGTCACTCCCACAATGCCCCCCCCGGGGTTTCAAGCAGGGGTTTCACGGGCCCCCTTTACCCACTGCTGTCAATCTATTTAAAGGCTGCTGTTCCAAAAAGGAAAAAAAGTAGAAACATCATCCTCCTACACCTCACGTTAGTGTTCTCCCTCCGTCATAGTGTGACGCACACGATGATACACGCTTCATTGTTCTCCACTTGCACGCCGGCCCATGCGAGTTCTCCTCCGAGGCTGAGCGCTCTCATTGGCTGGAGTGTCCCAACATGGCAGAGCCTGATTGGGTGGTTCAGACAGCATTTTTTTTTTTTTGTTTTTTTTTTCTGTTTTGAAGGTACTCGTCGCGGGAAATAACAAAAATAGTTCATCATAATGTCTGATGAACGTCATCACATGCCATGTTTTTTTTTTTTTTCACTTTTCAACCTATTTTTCTGACCATAAGAGTGTTATTATTGGTTATTAGGGGGCATGACTACAACTGCCAGTGGGCCTAAAAAATATTTAGAATAACAAATAAAAACCTAATTCCATTGTGGAGTTATTGTTACAGTTATTAACCACTAATAACTAAACTACCAATGAAGTTACTATCAATAGATGTCACTGTAAGAGAGTGAAATATATTACTTTTATGACATTCTTATCTGAAGGTCATTTGAAGATAGGTTTAAAAGTAGATATTCAGTTGGAGGCATATTTGACAATGTAAATACAAAAAACTGGACCCAACAAATGGCATGTGTTGCATAGTTACAGGCCTCTATTACTGTTGTTAATCAGTTTCTGTTGTACAAGGCGGGTTGAATTGTGATTTTATCTGTCGCAATAAAAAAACAGTAGCGTACATATATTCATGATGGGTTTTTACTTTAGGCTATATCATGATTTAGATATGCATCTAAATCGTAAAACTGTATGGACTTGGTCTCTGTGAGGTCACCCAATGGTTTCTGAACAGATGTATGAAGCCCAATGATGGTGGTCACCATATTGGAAATGCTGACTGAACCAAACCTTCGATCAATTTAGAAACAGGTTGGAGCTGAGGTGGGCCTTAAGCCTCTTGACAAACAGCTATAACATGTGTAGCCGAGTAAATATTTTATAATTAATCATTTGTTAATGTTGGTGAACCTTCTCAGAAATGTTTGGAATAATTACTGACACAAAAGTTGAAACTTATTCCATGGGGTTAAGGTGAGGGGACTCTACTTAATGATGCACTCAGACACTTTTGTGACAAAGTTGCTCTTTCCCGGCAAAAGTGGGAAAAGTTCGGTAAAGGTAAGACGTGTTGTGATGCTCTCTTCTTGTTTTAAGCTAGTGACTGTGAAATATGTGAAATTTGCTCTAAATTGTGTAATAACGTAATGGTAGTATGTTGTGAATTTGGAAATTAGCTTTACTATTGTTTTTAGTCGACAAAGACGGAAAAATGATGTAAAAAAAAACGTCAGAGATGGGGCGCTTGGTGGCGCAGTGGTTAGCGCGCACGCCCCATGTATGGAGGCTGTAGTCCTCCAAGCGGGCGGCCCGGGTTCAAATTCCACCTGTGGCTCCTTTCCCGCTCTCTTTTCCCCGGCACAAAAAGGCCCAAAAATAAATCTTAAAAAAATAAAAAAATAAAAACTCGTCGGACATTTTGCCTCATTCGCATATCTGGCTCTCGCTGCAGGGAAGAGAGACCACACCATTGCTCATGTCTGTGGGACTTTTCTGTGCCCTTTTGCTGCATGGTGCGTTATGATGTTTCAATGTTTGTTGTACTTTTATGAGATCATTTCATGCAATTTTAAGCTAATTACATTAAATATTTTTAATATTAGCCTTTGTTTAATATGTTTGTTCTTGTCTTGTTTACGATATTTATTTTCAGATAACAGCCACACCTTTTAAAAGCAATATACTTTTCATTTTGGTTTTACTGCAACAAGTACTTTTTTAACTTTGTATGGTGTACTTATTTTCTTTTGTATGCCTTTCTGTGGGTGAAAGTAGTGAAATTGTTTTGTTTGTATTGTGAGAGACAGAAAAAAAAGTGGGAAAGTTCTGTGATGGGGAGAGAGACCACGCCATTGCTCGTGTCTGTGTGAGCGACCTTTCTGTACCCCTTTCCTGCATTACAGGAATTACAAGTAAAATCCTGATCCTGTGTCGGTGCCTTCCTTTGCACCCTACAAGCAACCATCTTACGTCTGCTACACATGCCCACCTGTCAGTCACCTCAGCAATGCCACTAATAATGTATGCCAAACTCATTAATCAAAACAGATGAGTTATAAAAATAAAAAAGTATCCCCTGTACACTGTAAACCGAAAAAGAAATAAGCTATCAATACTATTTTGTTAACAACCTGTCTGAAAATGTGTTTATTTCTTTACTGAAATAAATACTGTAATGGGGATTTCTTGGCTTTTGCAGCCAGCCTCTAGTGGCCACTTGAGGAAATTATGTTTGTAGCAATCCCTCATTAACTTCATTTTTCAATGAAGGTTTGAGCTTGACTTAAGTGCAAGTCGTGCAAGAATGTGTAGTTTATTTTTACTTGAATGAAAACAACTAAGACTGAGGCATTATACAATGTTGTCTCATTGTTCAAATGTTCAATCTGATACTGGTGTAAATGTAGTAGTGTCATTTGATATCATCTTGAACAAGAAGAAATTCCTTCGTTCCTTCGATCGTGGATTAGTTGTCCTTCGCAGCAGGAAGCCTGGGATCGAGTCTGACCTGTGACTGCTTCCCCACAGTTTCTTTTTTTTGATTTATTTTTGGGCTTTTTGTCCCTTTATTGGAGAGATAGGACAGTGGATAGAGTTGGAAATAAGGGAGAAAGAGAGTAGGGAATGACATGCGGGAAAAGGAGCCACAGGTGGGATTTGAACCTGGGCCGCCCGCTTGGAGGACCACAGCCTCCATACATACATGGGGTGCGCACACTAACCACTGCACCACCAGCGCCCCAATTCCCCACGGTTTCTGACTCTGTTCACTGTCCTATCTCAAGGAATTAAAAGCCCCAAAAAGAGATCTAAAAAATAATAATAATAACTTTTCAAAACCCTTATTTCAGTCACTGCACGTCTTTGTGCAAGAAATCTTTCAGAGGCCCAACATCAGAGTGTGGACATACAGAAGGTCCATATCTCATTAATGCAACAAATGGAGCAGCAGGAGTGACCTGGGTTTGTGTAAGAGTAATCTGCACAGCAGGTAAGTGTTGTCTCAGGAGGAACAGACTGGTGGGAGGCCAGAGCGGAGGGGGGGGGGGGGGGGGGGGGGGTTCATGATAAAGGTGGTGGGAGGACCAGTAAACAGGTGGCAGTTGAAGCGGGAGCGAGAGAGAGAGGCGAAAGAGAAGACAAGCATAATTCGATACGAGCCCACAGAGGGGGCAGCGGGGAGGAAGGCAGCCAACAACGAGGCAGGAACAGAGCAGATGCTGCGTGTGGGAGGAGGGTGACGAGGAGGCGGTCAAGTCCCTTCATACGGCTACCTGTCAATTACTCTTGAAATGATAAGCCTCCAAAGTACAGTCCTCCCTGTCCAAATATTTACCTTCTCAAATAAACATTGGGAAATATTCCATCATGGAGGAGGAGGAGGAGGAGAGATCAGGCAGCAGTGTGCTGAGACTTTAAGCTTTTACACAATAAAACCAAAGCAAGCGATTCAACAAATAAGTTCATTTATTTCATATATATAAAAAAAAATCGTTCTCTAGGTTGCAATAAACATGGAACATGTGTCGGATGAAACCCTTGGCACTGACTTACAAACAATAATATTTACTGTAAAGAAACAATGATTTGATTGCATTAAAATCACAGTGAACATACACTGTGTTGTTTTTTCTTTTAAAGCAATACAAAGTAAGCTATTACATTCAGGTAGTAAATACATAAAATAAAAAACCATAGAATGATCAAATAAAATAAACACTGGCACTGGAGGTCCTTTAAGAGTGCAGTTGTAATATATTTCTTCATAAATAGAATAAATGTGTGTACGCAGCAGCTTCTAGTCCTACAGGTTACATATTAAAGCGTCCTTTCCTCAACACGCTGGTGCTTCCATTCTCCTCACTCATCAGCGACAGCGTCATCTAATAGCTTAACAACGAGCGAGAGCCGCGCGGCTAATTAACACTTCATTAGTCGAGCCTGGAGATGCTGCTGTTGTTCTCTCATCGCGGCACGGTCACCGAGCTTCTCGGCGGATCCCAGAGCTGCTCTGCAGGAAACACGATCCGCATATGGCTTAAGAGGGAGGTTAGTTCAACCTTATTGGTGTGGTGGCTATATGTACATAATGTATGATATCTTATAATATGATACAGGGGGATTCACTATTCATGGTGCACACATGCTAAAGGGGGGTTTGGCTTTTTGCTGCGGAGTAGTGCAAGATGGAGGATGTTCTGCTTGTATAGGTGTCCATTACTCCTTGATATTGCACACTTTAGCGTTTTGTTTCTTGGTTATTAGTAAGTGTTAGCTTGGTTCTTATAACGTTGTGATGTAGCATCCTCCAGCCGTCCGTGGGTACGACTTCTATCCCGTAGTTTCCTCAGATGGAGGTGGCAAACAGAAAGACCTGGATGAGCGGCATGACCTTCAGAGTTGAAAGGTCTGCGAGGACGGCCTGCATGTCAAAGAAAAAGAAAATAACATTTGTCATCTCAATGCACTCCCCTCCCGACTGAAGCAGCCTTACCTTAGCCCAGGAGAAGGGCTATAAAGCCAAGCAAACCCCCCCACCTCCCCCTCCCCCCCTCATCAGGAGACATATTTCAGGATTTAAAAAAAGACATGCATGATGGTGATGCAGGATCCTTGGGAAGCGACAATCCTTGCTTAAGAGTACACCGCTTCCCTTGCTCTGTCCTTTTGGGATCGGTGGGAGATTAAATTTAGGGGCCCTATCATGTTTAGAGAGGGGGGTTTAATATTTCAGTTCTAAATATAAAGATAAGGAGCAGTGCATTATGATATCTCTTCTCTGCTTGGGGCAGGTGGTAAATGAGCAAGCAAATGGTGCCGGTTTGCATCTTAAGAGCAGGAGAGATCAGGCTGTCGCCCCGTGCGTCATATCACAGTTTAAAGCCCTCGCCCTGACGGTAAGGGGAGAAGAAAGGGGGAGTGAGAGAGGCGTGTCATTGTGTAGTTCACTCTTGGTTTTGGTTATACGATAGTGGCAGCGCAGTATGGGTGTGGTGTACAGTGCAGGCATGTAGATTTACATTACAAGATTTACATTACATGTTACTGTAATAATGCAACATGAGAGTCAGCGGAGCTAACAGAGGTCACACTCTTAGCGAAAATTCAGGAAAGATTTCAACGTTATTCACATAATTCTGAGCAGAAAAACATTATGGATTGTGCAACAATGAATGTAAGCCTTTAAAATAAAATGTTTTTTAATCTTTGTAGGGTGAAGTTTAATCAGGGATATCTCAGGCTCCCACTAAAAAAAACTTCAATTAGTTCAAAATGCTGCAGCTAGACTGATAAGCGGCTCAAGAAAACACGATCACATAACCTCAACCCGGGCCTCGTTGCGTTGGCTTCAGATGACCATATTGATTTGACATTTTTTTTACCAACTTTTACAACTCAAATTGATCAGGCCCCTAGTTATATAACGACTTATTAACTCCTAATGAGCCTGGGCGCCCCCCGCAGATCAGCTGATCAGGGTTTACTGGTTGTACCCAGACCCCGTTTGAAGATAAAGGTCTATCCGGCTTCTGCAGTCCAGGCTCCAAAACTCTGTGCTGACCTACCTGCTGAGATCTGGTTCACTATCTCTGTCTCAGCTTTTAAAACTCTTCTTAAAGTATTCTTTTATTTAAAAAAAAGGCTTTTATCTCTATCATTGTTTTCCATTTTTAGATGTATTGTTTGTTTTCATTTGAATGTATTTTGGTTGTCTTTGTATTGTGTATATAAATTGTATTTGAATGTATTTTACGCTAACTGTGAAGCACTTTGTAAAGTTGTGAAGAAAAGTGTGGGATAAATAAAAGTTATTAATATATTATTATTGTAAGTTGTGTTATGGCGTTAGAGGATTTAGCAGGATTAGTGTGATGGTTGATATTTGTCCAGCCAGCCATTTTTTCAGACATGTGCATGCAGAAGACTGGGTTACTGGTACTGGCTGCTCATCAACAGCTATTTACAGCCTTCCTGGGGTATGTGGGGGGGCAGGGAGAGGACAGGAGGAGTTTAAGACACACACACACACACACACACACACACACACACACACACACACACACACACACACACACACACACACACACACACACACACACACACACACACACACACACACACACACACACACACACACACACACACACACACACACACACACACACACACACACACACACACACACACACACACACACACACAGAGTGTGAGTTTAATGTGAGAAAGACATACCTCGGCTGAGGCCAGTGATGTCACTTCCATCAGGTTCTCGGCGCGGAAAGCAAACACAGCAGCGGCGAGGACTGGAGGAGAGCGGTCATAAGAAACAGAGGGAAAAGGATTCACACACAAGGATGGGCGAAATAACATACATTGTATATAAAAATGGGCTACGATAAAGATATAACTGCAAAGTCTGAAACACCTGTTACCTGCAACTACCTCCAGTGAGTCGTAGCCAAGTATTCGGTCCCAGAGAAGAAGCAGCTGATCAGTGGACAGATAGCCAGAAAACCCACGGACCATCCACTTAAAGGCAATACGCAACCTGGAAACAAAGAGATCCCTTCTGTTTAGGGTTAGTTGATATACTTAAGATTAGATCTAGATATCTACAATGAAGAATATGATTGAATAGATAAACTTCAATAGAACTGAAGAAAGGAAAAGGGGTGTAATATCATGTAATTGTATTTGACACTATTAAACCTCTTGTCAAATGGGTGTTCAGGGCTTCAGCTTTCTTTTTGTGATTCCAGTAATGTGACACTAGATGGCAGCAGTTCACTATAATTACAACATCTGTGTGTGTGTGTGTGTGTGTATGTATGTAACTCATACATTCTCATAAAGAATAGCTAAACACAGAAGTCACATTGCACCTTAATGACCCAGACAAATATTAAACAATAGCAAGAAAGAAACAGAAACGTTTGTAACAGATAAGAGAATGTTTTGTTGTTCTCTGTCTCACTTTAATTCTTGCTTTGACTAAACACACTGTTAATGTCTGTGGCAAAATTAAGCTTGGAAGTGTCTACATAGGACCACAAAAACAGGGGGGGGGGGGGGGGGGGGACGTAGCAGTGTGGAGGGTACTCACGGCTGCGCCCCGATCTGTCTGAGGTGGTAGAAAAGCTGCGGCAGATGGGTCTGCAACAGCCGCTCAAACTGCAGGCACAAAGACACAATACCCTACGGGAGCACAATGTGCACAACTTGAGTACGGGCATGAGGTCAGACGCAGCACGCGAAAGGGTTTAGAACTGCATGCTCACCGAGGGAGACGAGGAGATGGAGTGCAACCTGAAGAAGTAGCGGGTGTACATTTCCCTGAACACGCTGTACAGCTTGGACGGCTCGTTGTACAAGAAACACAAAGGTGCCACTGTAAAGCCGCACACAAACACACACTCCCTGTTACTGTACATGTCGCAGGGGGTTCCTCCTGAAAATGAAGCGTGAGAACTAAAGAGTGCAAAGCATACTCACCATACATTGAAAAGCCATGGAAAGGGATCACGCCTGTTATAATTAGATTTAAATGACAGTAGGATTTAGATAAGCAACATACATTTTAGTTACAAGACAGAAAAATCCAATGTACCAGAACTACCAAAAAACAATAATTGAGATGTTCTGAAAGGATATTTTAGCTTACAGATACTGATTACAATACTTTGACTCAGCATGGGCCAATACTTAGTACACTTCCAATATGTATATATAAAAAAAAACATACATAATATTGTTTTTTTAACACACCTTCTTCTACATTCTGCAAGCTTCAACTCAATATTTAATCTCTGCTAGTATTTGATGTTGTTGTCTGTTAAAGTCACATCAAAACTTATACCACACTGGTGATTATTTGGGGATGGATGGTTATTAAACCGATATAGGTATCGCTATCAGTATCGGTGTCTGTATTCTTATCAGTATCGGACTATCTCTATTAAATAAGGAAAACAGTTCTTGAATTAGATTGTGTTTGTTGATTAAAATGTGTATCAATTTAGCTGAGCATACAAATGATGTCCAGAGAAATCCATGCAAAACACGACCATGAAATGTTAAATACACTGAGTCTTTAGTTGTATGTATCAGTGCATTTTAAATAACATGATGTGAGTGTAAAGCTGCAGGCTCACCGTTAGGAGGATACACAACAGCACACTCCTCATCTCCAACCTTTCCTGTTACACACACACACACACACACACACACACACACACACACACACACACACACACACACACACACACACACACACACACACACACACACACACACACACACACACACACACACACACACACACACACACACACACACACACACACACACACACACACACACCAGTTACTCTCAGTTACCCTCAAAAACCTACGAGTGATATTAAAAATCAATCCTTGTACACGGTGTGTCGTTAAAGCCATCAGCCAATCAGATCAAAATTGTTGTTTTTTTTAATACAAAGCTGTAAACATGTTATTTCTGCTGACAAAACAGACATTTTAGAATGGGTGTGTATTTGACTTCTTAGGCTTTTGGAGGCAGCCTCAAGCGGACACTCAAAGAACTGAACTTTTATGCACTTCTGTATGGGCTTCATCGTTCAACACTGGAGTTTGTCGCTTGGTATCAACGTGCAGACATGTTGTGTAAGGTCATCTGGGTGAAGTGGCACTCGTGAGCTTTTTTGCGCAACGATGGGATGGGTGTCTTTTAGTGTGTGAGTGTGTGTCCTTGGTGGAGGGTGCATTAATCATCTCACCGTGGATGTAGGATTTGGGCGGAGTGGCACTGTTGTATTTAAAGTGATCCAAGACAGCAGTGTCCCGGGAGAAACACAGCAACACCTGAGGACACAAAGTATCAGTTTTAACCTAAGATAAAGACCAAATGATGGAAGAATAAAAGCCTCCCCCCAAAATACTAAATGTATCTATTACATGCCAAACATGTAAAAGTATCCTCCCCTGACAACAGGGGTAACATAGACTGTATTTTTTTTAGTGTTTTACGTTGAAAAGGTGATGATGGCCTTGAGTTAATTCTACTAACGCAGTGCACCTGGTTCAAATGTTCCAAAGTTTCTGAAGCAGACTGTAACAGAGCCTGGAGTGGCTACTTGAGTCACAGGATGACAGTTCAAGTGGAGGGGGGGGGGCTTTCCATTACAGCCCAAAAGTCTGCGTCATTTTCAGAACCAATTTCATTTCCATCTCCTCCTTCAGATACATTTTATTAAAAAGGGATAAAAATGATCCATCAGGGTAAAAATAAGGATGAGAATAAGGAGAGACGCATGTGTCCAGGCTGCCTTCTCTGTGACCTTCATGTGTTATGTAAAGGTACAAAAACAGGGTGGTCTTCCTTCGTAGCTGACGTGTGTTTGTCAGAGGTAGTATACAGAGAGGTATTTAATCAGGGCGAAGTTTAGTTCATCCTGAAAGATTACACATAGTCAGTGTAAATAGTCGACTTGGTGTATGTTTTATCGACTGTATGGAGTTTGAAAGAGAAAACATATCTCGAAAAACGTGTCTTGTCTGGGTAAATGCAATTCTTTTTAGGTCCTGCCTAATTCCTGAACACAATCTGTAAATCATCACTCATCCTGTGAAAAGTGGATTCTGTCACTGCCTGCTGAGTTTATCATTGGTAAACATTGACAGCGATGCCGGAGCTTTGCTTTTGCTACACCTGTGTACTCATCAGTAAGCATGACGACCCTGAATAAACCAGCTGCTGAGAATATTCTGCATATTTACCCATTGATCAGCTGAGAGCCTAATGCAAACAGAGTAGTGACGCCCTGATGCCAGAGGCGGATATGTAGAGAGACCACCAGAAGTATTAACTTATCCCATTCATACACACTCGTATGCAGCGGGAGCGACTTGGACAAGGACACATCGGACACGTGGCTGCTTGGGATTGAAACCCTTTCGGTATAGAGACGACAAACTCTACCACTAAGCCAAAGCCGCCAAACAGGAGCCATGGACATGTATCACTGGAGAGATGTCAGACTGAGGGGGGGGGGGCTGCATCTCTCCAGGAACAAGTTCCACACTTTGGTCCGTACCAGGACTTCAAACAAAAGCCCTCCAGTTCCCAGCTCAAGTCACTACAGACTGAGCTACCCAATGATGTTAAATTGACTTCTTCAATAATTACCTTAAAAATATTTTGGTAAACTACTTGATCACTAATTGATTTTTCTTATTCAGGAGTGGATATTTATGTCTGTGAAAAAGAAGACAGTAGAGCACAGGTATGGAAAGTTATGAGAGATGGAGGGCTGTATTGGAGAGAGTGGACACCTACAGTACCTGGTAGAGGAAATCTTCAAACACAAAGTAGTAGTCGTCATTACTGGCAGTGAGCTTCACATCCTGCCAGGAAGAGAATTTAAAATAAAAAAAGTTGTAATCATTTTGTTAGAAAATGAAACAAAGGATAAGTAGCACAAATATAGAACTTATCAGAAAACATCTTTATCATCAAAAATTATGTTATGGAGGACAAATATTTAAACATCTCCGCTATCCGGCTTTATAAATGTGAGCACTTTGAGCTTAAAGGAGTGTTTTACCTTATAGATAAGATGGTCCACCAGCAGGGCATGTTGTATAACTCCAGCTGTTAGCTGTTCATAATGCATCACATCCTGAAACAGCAGAGAGTCAACATATTGCATTAAGAAAGTCAAACTGGACAAAGAAAAGGTGAGAAAATGTTAGTGTTGATGTTACATTCTTTTACGTCATTTTATCAATAAAAGTCTTTTCTTTCTTGTAAAAAGGTAAACAAAGAATCATCCTCTTCCGGGACACTGGTAAATCAGTTTGAAGTACTTTGACAGTGATGACAGTTAAGACTAAACCAGGCTGAATGTGGCGTTTCCCGACTACATGGTTAAGCTCAAACGTGTCTCCGGTTTGAGACAGGTTCTCATAAATAAAATAGAGAGCAGGCGACAGGGTGGACGAGACGGAGCAATAAAATCGTCCGCTGTCACAGTTTTGAAGCACCTTGGCCATGATAAATGCCAGGGACGTGGAGAGAACAGAAACAAAAAAGAGAGTCAGTTTGACAGCTGAGGGAAAAACACTAAAACCAGTGGTACATGAACAGTGTCAGATATTTTAATTTTGGTGTTTTTATAGCAACAGTGGGTGAAGCTTTTTGCAGTTAACAGACTTTAGGTTAGAAAAAGTTTTAATATGTTTGCCTTGGTGCTTCCCATAGTCACGCTAACACTCTTCAGCCCTCAGTTTGTCCCTGTAGCTCTTCTCTAGACATTAATCTGTCACAACCATTGGCTTATTAACTTAGCAGCACTTTGCCGCACAGACAGACAGACAGACGGCTGCTGTGTTGAGGCTAACTTTGCTACATTTCTAGAATTTGATTATCTTAGAAATTGTACATGCAGTTTGGGAATCAGTGCAGCTGTGTGTGCTTCACAACAAACAGTGACAGCAGACAGAAGCCACCAGGGAGCAGCTCGGTTGTATGTCTGGGTGCATTTGCGTGGTATGCACTGTGCACTGTGTCTGTGTCTGTGTGTGTGTGTGTGTGTGTGTGTGTGTGTGTGTGTGTGTGTGTGTGTGTGTGTGTGTGTGTGTGTGTGTTGCATGTCGTACCGGGGGCTGGTTGGTAGAGTTGAGGATGAGAGCCCACAGGTCTGCGCGGAGCCCAGTGGGGCAGCCCTGCCGGCTGTACTGCTGCGCTGCTGCACTGTCCTGCTCCACGAGCACTGAAACAAAAGGGAACTAAAGTTTAGACCTGAAGACGTTATGAGGAGCATGAAAGATAGAGGAAAGATGAAGAATACAATATGTAGATGCAGCCACAAGGTGATTAGCATAGATCAGTCCAACGACTTCATGCAGGTGGAAATAGCTCACCTGGTTCTGTTGATTCTGTGTTGTTTTTTTAAAACACCAACATCTATTTTGTGGATGAAGCACTTAATTTTTTGTCGCTCCTTTTATGTCATGGCAACCTCACCATATAAAAAAGAATCCTAGAAGTCATGCCAAGAAGTAAACTTGCATAAACACCCCATGAAACACATATTTTCTATTACATTTGAATATTTAAGTGAGTGTTAGATGTACAAGTAGGTGGACTGTTTTACCTTGTTGAGTCATCCCTCTGTTTCCAATAATCATGCTAAGCTAGGCTAACTGACTTCTCAATGTCAAGATATAGCAAATCTAGCTTGACCCCCTGTGTGTCCGTTCATTATGCTACGACATGCTAAACACCCTGTAGTTGTAGAAACATATCCAGTGCTATGTGATCCCCCGGTTTCCAGTCGTTATGCTAAGCTAGGCTAACTATCTTCTGGCTGTAACTGTATATCTTTACTACAGATATAAAAGTACTATACATTTTTCTCATTGTCTTCCAAGCACTGAAAAAAAGCTGTTTTTACAATGTTTAACTTTTTTCTTTTTTTTTTTTAAAGTTACTTCTTTTTTGTTCATGTTTGATACATTCTCCCTTTTAAACTTGAAAGTTGAATTTATGTGCAAAAAGCCGTTACTGTTATATATAGGCTAATGGTACTGTAGTTTATGTCACCAAAAGACGGCTGCAAGAGAAACACTCATATAACGCTGACTTGTTTCTGATTTTTCGGGCAGAATGACATAATCTGTACAAACAGCAGAGTCATGAGAGACGGTACACAGCCAACTGTATCAGCTGGGAAAACGAACACCTGCACAACAACAAGGAAGGAAGGTCAACTCTAAATCTGTTAGCAGGTTTGTTTTCTTTGACAAGACCTAGAAAGGGTGACCTTTATTAACACGGACTATGAACATTTTTAATCTGGGACTATGAAACCACGAATATGTCACATTTGTTTATCTTAAAGAAGGGTAACATGAGCGCTTTTGGGTGTCTGTTTCACAATTTCCTTCTGTCCCTCTGAATATGTATAAACATCAGAATATGACACACAACCGTAATGGTGATTATGACGTCATTTTAGGAAAACACTCAGACACTTGTTGGAAACGATTAATATCCCTATTACGCCTTAAATCTACGATGTGACAGAAACCAAAAACATACTTCATTTGAATTTAGGGGCTGACAGTCATGACATAAACTAACACCCTGTTCGCCTCTAGAACGTCATATTTGTACAAACTCAACACTCAGGCTGAGACCTGGATTGGGACTTGGCCGAGGGTAAAATATAACAACAAAATAAAAGTTTGTTCATTTGAAGACTTGTGTTGAATGATTTCTGATTGGTGTTCATAATGAAGTCGGTGTTTACGCTGCGCTCATAGCAGAGCAATGAGATCAAATTCAAGCTTCTCTCAGGTTGACTAGGAGGATATGAAGTAGTCAGTGTGTCAAACTGATCACTCTAAAAATACCAGATGTCTTATGTCATGCATACAAACTGAATATGAACTTTAGCAACGTCTTTTACTTTTTTTATAAAACAGACAAAGATATGGTGTGCCTAAAATAAGTGTTCAGTACCTTTCTTTATTGTTTTATTCTTTAAAATGGTTCACATGGGATATTATTAGATACTTTTGACACTGATCTCCATAAAAAGACTCTTTAATGTAAAAATAAAACCGGACACCAATGCTCTAAATAAATTAGAAATATAAAACACAAAAAAATAAACACCAGACAGAATCAAGGATGGAACTGTAACAGAGGTGTATCTACTTAGCATGGAGTCAATGGGTCTAATGTCTGAGTAAAGCAGAACTTTCAATGATAAAAGATGATTTAGGATAACGTGATGATACGAATGATAGCCTCTGCCGCTTTTTTTAAGACTCACATTTTATGCCAAGTGTTTGTGCTCTACTTAAACAAAACACCTTGATTCACGAGCTAGAATAACAGAGACGGTTTAAAGAAAGACATTCAGAGCTCTCTAAAACCAAGAATCAAACGCTCACCTTTTTTCCCGATTTGCACGTGCTCACTTTCAAACAGATCTGTACAGGGGAGAGAGAAAAGGAAAAAACAGATGCATCAATTATCATCTGGTGGTGAGTCATCGTCTTTTGAACTTGTGTTGTCTTCTTCATTTACAAACACAGAGACGGTGGATAGGATTCTATTTCAAACCCAAACACCAGACTGTAACAATGTCAGTATGAGGATGAAACAAAGTTATAGTTTGAGAAAACCCAGACAGCAGTGTGGCACAGGAGAGGAACACAGGAAGATATCAGGCCAGAGTGTTATTATACACCATTAAAGCCCAGTGTCTATTTGGTAAACACATTCATTTCAGAGTGTTTCTGTCACATTGCTGCTAGAATCAATCATCAGGTTGGATCCAACATGAAAAAGATATAAAATATGTTAAAAAAAAACGCCTCTTGTCTGGACCAAACAAGCAAGACATAATATTTAAATTCATGAGATTCAGAGGTGCTAGACAGATTAGAGCCAGGCTAGCTGTTTCCCCTCATATCCAGCCTTTATGCTAAGCTAAGCTAAGCTAGGCTCAACTGGAGCCGGTTCCAGCAAGTATTGTGCACACAGAAAAAGGCATGAGATTGTTATGAACTAGAGATCTGCCTTTGTAGTGGACTAACTTATTAAACATCATCACCTGAATTAGTCAGCACCAGAATCACTAACCATAACTTACCAACTAATGATTCATGTTTGTATGAATTCAGACTCGCAGTGCTGGTCAAATGTTGTGTGTAAGCTGTAATACACCAATGTGCCACTAGCAGGGGCTTTCCCCCTCGGTTAATGGCTATTGGCGTATTGTCATAATTCACCACTATCCAGATGTAAACCAGCACAGTGAACAGATGGCATCCGGTAGCGCAGAATGATTTAACAGCGTTTTAATATAGAAAATGGAGATAAAGTTATGTTTGTTGTTTTAGGTTAAAATTGTGTATAAACCCCCTCAACCAGAGCAATGTGTAACCACATTCAGCACAGACGTGTGGGTGTCAGCCAGCCTGCAAAGACCATAGAAGGCTGGTGGTGCTAGCATTGCTAATGTTAGCCACACTCTGCAAACTTGGGACTTGGGTTAGGAACCGGACGGTCGCTGGTTCAAGTCCAGGTGCGCACCAAAAATACGGAAGTTGTTCTGGTGGCTAGAGAGGTCCGAGTGCGCTACCGAGGCACCAAAACACCAACCGCTCTGGTGCGCTCCCTGTGCAGCAGTGTTGTAGCAGCACCCTCTCTGACATCTTTCCACTGACGCATGTCCACAGGTGCTGTTTGTGCACGTGTGTGAGTTGAGCCTATGTGTGTGAGAAGCATGTCTCTAAAATAACCAGAATTTCCCTCAGGGATTTATAAAGTATTTAAAATGTGCACTTTTTTTTGTGTGAATACCTGGGTGGATGTGTGCGTAGTCATCAATCCCTAGTTGTCCTGTGATCAGGTTCAGCTCTGAGTAGGCCTGTCTCTGTGAGTTAAACACACACACACAAAAACAACCAAAGTAAATACACAGATTTCAAATCCATTCTGCTTTAGCTTGGGCTTTTTTGCGTTTTACTCACTTGGTCACAAGCAGAAAAACACACATCTAAGCAAACACATTTAACGACACGTGTTTGTGGGTCCCTACCAGCTGCGGGATGTCCCTGACGTTGACGGGAACCTGGATGAGACCCCAGTGGCTCCTGGCACTGACGTCTTCACTGCTGTCATGATTTGGGTTTCGCAGGCTGATCAACACCTGCATTGAGAGCAGTAATAAATAATAATAATGGCTCCTCTATAATTGAGATATGTTTCACTGAATACCGTGGGCTGAAAAGGTCTGCTTACCTCGAGAAAGTCTTTAGGGGCGTAGACAGGCCTGAAGCGACTTAAATCTGTCGAGAGACAAAGACATTTCAGTTTTTCTACAGTGTACAAGTAGTCACTTCCAGCTCCAATATTTACACGTTGTTTTTATGTGTTGTTTTGGGTACAGGTTTAAACTGCTATAAAACCTAAATAAGACCACACATCAATAATAATTAAAGTAAAACTATGCTTTATTATCCAAAGAGCACTACAGGGTTACTTCAACTTCAACTACTTTAAGTGGAATATCCAACCACCCTATTTGTAACCGGGCAATAAATTCAAGTGCTATGTCAAGCCCACAATGAGCGCTCATGGAGGTTTGGACTGAAGCAGGGGTGCTGCTTAGTTCCATCGTAGGAGTCTGGACAGCTTCTATATTCACAGTCCAAAGTGTTTACAGCCGGGGGACGGCACGTTCTGAATGTTTTTATTCGCTTCTGAGGCTGATAGCATTGTTAGGACAAAAGGTTAGCGGGTTCTTAAAGTCCAAATGGTTGGTTTATTGTCAGCCGACAACAGAAGCGATTAATGCTATAATGTCATTTTAGCATTAACTTGAGGTGGAGAGGATGGATGGGTAATATTTAAAATTCTCAAGAGGAGTGTTTGGTATCTATTCATTCTTGTCAGTGACCGTTAAAGAACGTTTTAAATTGCTCTAGTTGCTTTTATTCAAGGTAATTTCACACAGAAAGCATAAAAGCAATGGGAAGGGATGTTGTCCTAGCATTTGTAGCAGCTCTAGATCGGGAAATTACCGAAAGTAGAACTATCTTCAACAGAGGGACGCCCAAGGAGCGTTAGCATTGAGGAAACTGAGTGTTGAAAATGCTTAACTGCATTGGTTTTCTGCAGAAAAGAAAACAGTCAGTGGTAGCAGGCTGGTATTGTTTTTGTGCTTTAAAGCCTACCTGTGACAACATGAATTCACAGTATACATCTAAAAACATCACTTTTATACTTTGAAGAAGTAGCGGCCTAGTCCCTGTAGGGAAATGATCTAGATACAGACTAAAAAAGGAAAGAAAACAGAGGTAGAACTTGTATGTGTTAAGCAGATATAAAATACACCAGTGTCTGAGTCAACACTAATCTCTTGTAAAAGGCAGAACACTTGGGGCCTAACCCCAGGGTAATGTCTAGAGACCTGGATCATCTGTGCCCATCTCGTTCCATTTGTTGGCGAGTTCTTTCTGCTCCGCTGCCGACCTCTGGGGGTGGAAATAAAGGATTAATAACAAAGCATAAAGCTTAAACAGAACCAAAGAGCCTGAGTCTATAGGTGTGGAATTATGGTTAATTTGATCTAAGCAGTGCTAGAATAGCTCGTGGCTACTTGTCAAACTTAGCCACAGCTCAGTTAGCTTTGGGTTCATATGATAATAACAGTATTTATAAGTTCCCTTCTGCAAAAACTATGCTAATGAAATACCGTAACATAACAAGAGGCGTTTGCAGCAGATAATCTGAATGAAAGGCTTTTCTAACTACGCTACATCGGTCCTTATTGACTGTATTTACCATGCGAGCCAGAGGCACTTCGAGCTCTGTGCTCATGCTGTTCAGGCTTTTGAGGACACGCTTCTCCCAGCTGGCCTGTGTCAGAGAACACATGCAGATAGAATCACTTGGCTTCAGATGCGATGCACTAAGGTGATTAAAATAACAGAGGCTACTATGTGAGGAAGAAGAAGAATGGAGAAGTGATGGAGATCAGAGTAGACACACTGACCTGCGCCTTGCGCATGTAGGCCAGTGGCTCTTTGAGATGCTCTGGAGGAGCCATGGGATGGCTCGGGGGCAGCTGGCTAGAATAAGCAAACACAAGAGTGAGGGGATTGAGGAAGTACAGGACAAACCTAAAAATACTTCCAACAGATTTGAGGGACTGAACTAAAAGAGCTGGAACAGCATGATCTCCTGTCTTTATCTCCACTAAGCATGTGTGAGGCAAACCGAATGACTCAAGGTCTCAGTGCGTCAAAAGATATTCAGCTTAATCTAAACACCTATAAAGAGCTCATAGAGCTGACTAATGGCAAAGAAGGTACTAGTCAGTGTTATATGTCATCCTTTAAAAGCAAATCCTGAAGCATCCTGTGTTTCAGTCGGAGCCTCGTGAGAGCAGTGAGTGTGTTAGCCCCAAAGGAACACCTTCCAAAGCTGAGTATTCACGTTCAAAGAGTTTTTCCGGCTCATCAGTTAGACGATTCTGATTAAACAGGCAGAAAGGAACTAATGGGAACACAAATCAGCATTATCTTAAGTTGTGATATGTGTTTCATGATAAGACAACTTCTCCATCGCCCCAAGTCTAATATTTATTGTCAAAAAAACTAAGAAAAACAAATGAAGCCAATTCTGCTAAATGAAAAAGTGAATACGATTTTTTATTTAAGAATCCCCATTTAAAGGCAATCTCACTATCACAAACTGTACGGTGTTATTACACGGCCAAGTCTGTGACACCTGTCGTTTCTATGACGTATGAGATAATAAAATATCAAGAAAAGTGCTTCACAGTACGAGACATAAACACAGTGTAATACAAACACAGAGCACAAACAGAGCTCTATGCCTAACAAGGTCCCCACACAAATGATACAGGAGTCAACTGAGCCCTTTCTGATTCTTATTTACTGACTTAACCGATTACAGAGAACATTTAGGAGACTATTTGCATATTTTGGCAATCTAAATGAACTGATTTTACAATTTCATATATTATAACTAACATTTGCCAGTGTGGTAAGCCTCAACTGAGAACAAACAGAAGCAGATAACCTGGGTCTTCCTGCTGTGTATTGAATGTAACTTACACGTGTAGTTCTCTGTACACAGCATTCTGTAGCTGTCTTTCCCAGCCTATAAAAAAGATTTAAAATGTTTATATACATAACAAATGAAAATAAGTTTTATATATATACATATATATATATATATATATATATATAAATATTAATAAATACTGAGCTAACCCTGTATGTGTGATTCAGAGTCATAAATGAAGACAAGCCCACCTGATGTTTTCAGAAAGCTGCGTACGTCATCTTTGAGGGACTCCAATTTAATCTCAGGTTGATGTAAACAGTCCTGGAAAGACACAACGGGAGACGATACGATAATGTTTGACATGTATTGAAGGACGTTGCTTGCGTGCTGTATTTTCACATGATAATAAATGTGAAACACGACACTCTTGATACAGACTGCGGACCTGCTGCACTCCGCATCGTTAGCCGTCATGCTAACATCCTTTACTCACTTTGGCTTGCCTCTCTATCTGAGAGTGTAAATGACTTCCTTTGAGCCGCTGCACGATGTGAGCGATGGTCAGAGATAACTCGGTGCCCCCGTCCATCTTCCTCGTTCAAACACGTTTAAGATATGAGCGTCAAACGGCTCCGTTGGATTGTATGAGCTCCAGCAGCACCGGATGATGCGGCAGCCGCCCCCCTGCAGAGGTTACCTAGCAACAGAGAGGCGCAGGGGAAACAAGGACGGGATGCTTTGGTTCCGGGGGGGGGGGACATTTACTTCACGGTTTACCAGAAAATTACAAGTTTGTTTTTGTCAGTGAAAATCATCAATATTTATTCTCTACTGTAAACATACGTCTAAAAATAGTTTTTTTTTTGTATTCTTACTATAATACATTCATCTGATATCTTAAGAATCCTTGTATTTAGGCCTATTATGAGATTAAAGTCAATATTATTGTATGTATGTGTCTAAGTGTGTGTGTGTATGAACACGTGTATAGGTTACTGTATATGTGTTTATATTTCATTTTGTTTTGAAATTGTGTAATTCGATTTGTTTGGTTGATTTATTTGTCTTAAATAATCTACTAAAATAAATAAAATAAATAAAATAAATAAAATAAATAAAATAAATAAAATAAATAAAATAAATAAAATAAAATAAATATTCTAATAGTTAAAACTTCCTAACATTATCATTTGATGTACTATATGCATTATTTATTAATAAAGCCAATATATATATATATATTCAATATAGCCCCCCCCCCATCAGACTAAAGAAAATCTTTATTACAATAATGATTAGGCTACATAAGATAAGCTCATAAATTGTTTTTTCTTCTGCAGAATGATAGTTGAACCTACAATACTCTGCTGACATGCTGTTGAATACATGGACTATTTCTGCTTTAGTGAGATTTGAAATCGTGGTTTTGTTTTCTGGTAGCATGTTAGGAAAGACTCAAGTTAACTCTTCCACGACCTGATTATTTATTACCCTGTATGAAAAATCAAAAGACCTTTTTTGCATTTTTGTATTTGGCCTCAAAAGGAAATATCCCAATACTTAACCTAATGTTAAGGGTAGGTTAAGAGATTTAAAAAAACAGGTATTCATCAAAGAGATTTCGACTCGAGGCAAAGGCACCAAATGTATTTCTGTTGTAAAAGGCGTTAAGTCAAGTAATAAGTGTTTTCTCATACTTTTGTTTAGAATACACTTTAACTGAGATTGTTTTGTTTTATATTTTGTTGCTAGATTGTATTTGTTTATGTTTGCCACTAATTTATTTTGTTTGATTGATTAAAATTAGTCACACAAAGCCTTTGAATTTACCACCTTCCATAACTTATCTGACCCTGTAAAAGTCACTGATGCATGACATGTGGCTGACTCCCAAGTATCAATGTTGACATTGTTTTGGGCACTAAATAGAGCCCATCTCTTCCCCCATCAGAACAATTACAGCAGAGTCAACGAGACTCCATATCGCTGCTGACGTGCTGACATGAGATGCCACAGCAGGCGATATCATGCTCTGAAGTGGGTCAGGGGGATTGGTGGACATGGAAACATAGCCTACAGTAATACAGAACTGAAAACGGAGGCTTTTGCTGATAAAATGATCATCTGACATTTAAAAACTATTCAATGTAAGTTTATGCACCTTAAAGTGAAATAATGCACCTTAAGGTTTGATATTCACCTGAATATATATTTATATTAGTTATGCACCTAAATGCCTTCATGCCCCTTAATGTGTAGCACTTTAATGTCAGTAATGCACCTTAATGTCTTTTTAGCACCTAAAAGTCAATGATGCAAACTTAAGTCATTGTGCACCTTAAATTTCAGTTATGTGACATAAAGCTGGTTGACTTGAATCTCAGAGTCAGTAGTGAACCTTAATGCAGTTTAGCACCTTAATGTCACTAATGCACCTTCATGACATCAGCTATGCACCGGAAAGTTTGATGTGCACCAAAGTGTTGGTTATGCACCTCAATGTTATGATTCACCTTTAAGTATATTATGCATGAGTCAGGTATGCATATTAAAGTCAACTACAGCATGCAAAGGAAGAAAATGGATGGGATGGGGGAGGGTGGAGGGGGGGGGGACTTCCACATAATCTAAAGGCGGGCTGAGCGCTCAAGAATGCGACCCGTCCACATGTTGTCAGCAGAAATGTTAGGCACGAGAAGAGCGCACCGCACCAGACAAACAGCCTGAGAGCGGCACAGACACTAGAGAATACTTTGAATTATTTGTCCTTAACCGACAGAGGAGGAATATTTAAATAACATCCATCCACTCTCAAGTTGGAGTATTTTTCTCTCTCACAAGAGTATGATGCCCAATTCTCCCCGTATGCCTTACTGCACTTGAGTCTGTAGCAAAGGGAAAGAAATGGAGACCTTCACGCCGCCTGATATCTTCAATTCAACTGACCTAAACAAGATTTTATGTCATTTGGGCATCAGGAATGTTTCGGAGTGTGAGAGCGAGCAGGACCCTTCACCAGAGCCTAAAGGTACAGTGAATCAATTTATTTTACATCACCAGCGAATGCTATCAAATATATTTTTCTTATAGTAGATCGGTGTGTTTAAATACGATGATATAGGCGTAGACCGTGTTCCTAATCAAACCATTTATCTTCAGTTTATGCAAATAAAAGAAAAGAGCCACTGCTTTGGGCATTCTTTGTGTGTCAGTGCGCATTACGCACATGGCCCAAGTCCTCCAGAAGGCTAATGCAGTGTTATGTTAGTGGTGACACATATGTTGTCACTGCACCCTCGGTCTGCCAATGTCATGAGAAAAAAAAAGTGCCATTACGCAATTTATGGCAACAGGATAGAGAATTAATAGAGAACACATTTTTGCGCATTTGTTTAGTTTAAATCTAAAAGAAAGAACGTAAGAATTCAGATATTTCATTGTGGCAACATAAGAGATTCAACTTGCATTTTGTCAATTATTTGGTAATATTGGAGATATTTTGCAGAAGAGTTCAATTTTATGTGAGAACACGGGTCAACATAGGACACATTTACAGATTAACATACCAAGAGTCTTCCCCCCCCCCCCCCCCCCCCCACTGCTACCCTGTTTAATCTGCTCTCAGATATCAACCAGACGGTTCGGATCGTCCTCTACAGCCTCATCTTTCTCCTCAGCGTCCTGGGCAACAGCCTCATCGTCGCCGTCCTGGTGAGGAACAGGCGCATGAGGACCGTCACCAACCTGTTCCTGCTGTCCCTGTCCGTCAGCGACCTGATGGTGTCCCTGGTCTGCATCCCCTTCACCCTCATCCCCAACCTCATGAGGGACTTCATCTTTGGCACCGGGATCTGCAAGCTGGTCATGTACTTCATGGGTGAGGCGAATTTAAGGATTATTCATCATATGGGCGTTCAGGGGTCTTTCAGTTAAAATACATTGGTCCCACATCAGCCTTAACCAACCCCAAATTTGACCATTTTGTTGACTGATTCCTGAATTCATCATTATCCCTCAAAGCTGATTGTGGTCAACTTTATAAAGGAACATGAAATCAGTTGAAAGCAGGCCACATTTCTTTCCAATTTTGCAATTAAAGCGTGACGTAAGTATGTAAAAATGTTTCACTGATGCTTCACTGAAACCCTTTTATGGCTCTCTTGTGGTTGATGTCATGCTCATTTCAGAAGAAAATAAATCAGCTGGACAATTGTTGTTTTTTTTGTGTGATTATAATTGCACTGAAATAGAGAAGCAACATTCAAGTCATTTCAGGCCATGTTGTGCTTAAGATGCATATCACTGCGTGTCCAAATGCTCCTGTGGTTTAATGAGCCTGAGCTAAAAATAAACCACTCAGGTCAGAGGAAACATGTGTTGTCAGAACGCGTCGTTGTACCTGAGGCCAAATTTATTGCAACAGTTAAATTTTTTCACAGTTGACTTTGTTTCCTATTTTTGTGCAACCCATAGTCCGTTGTGTCCATGTATTATTCCAGGATGTATCAATTCAGAAATACTTCCATATTTATTCATCATTGGCATAGCTAACGAACAAAGAATGCAATTTATTCCAAATCAGATGGAACCATAATGAGGAGTATAAAGGCCCCTCCAGAAAAATATGTGCTGTTTTCCCTTGACTTGTGTGGTTTTTTTTTGGTTTTTTTTCGCTGTACAGTCAAACTTGTGTGCAGATTTCTAAAGCGATACACACAATCCAATTAGGTCCAACATGCATACAAAAATGTGGTGAAAGTGATTAACAGTTATCTGCATTAACTTTATTTTTCTGACCAATTACATTCTGAAAACAACAAACGATTGAATCTTTATATGGCCAACTAGCAAGCAGTTGCAGTCGTTGTTTCTGGGGAAATGTAGTATTCTCTTTTAGACTTCTTTTTTGTTTTTGCTTTGTTTTTGGTCTCAACCAGCTCCTATGTTATTCCCTATAAGCATAAGTTTTGGAGGTAGTTTACGGGGGTTGTTGTTGTTGTTGTTGTAATTTTTTTAAGCGTTTCTTTTGATAAAAAAAAATAAAAAAATATGTGAGAGATTCGGGATATTAATCTATAGTCTTGAGCTTGTCATCGTCTCTGGTTAGATCCCCAGCTCCTGCAGACACATGTCCGATGTGTCCTTGGTCAAGACACTTTACCCTTATCCCCCGCTGCTTCATCGGTGTATGAATGCATATGTATGGGATTAGTTCATTCTGATGGTCTCACTACATAGCAACCACTGCCATCAGGGTGAGAACGGGTAGGTGTGACGCTTTGAGTAGTCAGAAGACTAGAAAAGCGATACACAAGCTCAAGTCCATTTACCATTTAGCTGATTTTTTTTTCATGTTGTCACTCTTTCTTTATATCCTCACATATAAAACATACTGATAAAAGCACATTTATGTTGGAAGTATCTTGTGTCAAGTAGTTTAACTCTCAAGATGAAAACATTTGCATATACGGTATGTTGAAGTTTTGGTGCAGCCAAATGGATAGATGTTGTGTGTTTTTTTTAAAGAGCCCATATTATGCCCTTTTTGGGGTTCGTATATTTAATCTATGTACCTACTTTTGTACATTCACTATAGCTAAAGTTCTAAAAAAGTGTCTGTTTTCATGTACTGCCGCTCCATGCACCGGCTCGCTTCTGACTCTCTCTCTAAGGCTCTGAAGTGCCCACATTCAGAGTCCCCACGTGTGCCAAGTCTGATCTGATTGGTCGGCCTGTCAGCTCTGCGCTAATTGGTCAGTCGCTCAGCACGGTTCTCGGAAATGTCACGCCCCTTTTACCATATTGGGAATGCAGCCACTTTGGCTCTGAGGGGAGCATAAACATTAGCACCTTAGCAGTACTGTGCTGCTGCAGGCTGCGGCATATGGTGGGCGTGCTACAGAAGTAAATGGGCGTGCAACATGAGCTGCTGGGCTTGCCACAACGAGCCAATGGGCTTAGATCAGTGATATCACACTGACAAGACGTCACACTGACAATTTGTTTTGAGGGGGGCTAGAACCGAGCGTTACATGCGGCTAATGCTGCAGCTAACAGGAGGACGTGGAGAAGCCGCGTTTACGCAGACTTTGAATTTTTGCACATAGATGTGCCTACAGGTCACGGTCACGGTCATACCCCACAGGAAAACACACTAAAGAGCATATAAAACCAGAAAAAGCATAATATGGGACTTTTAATCCGTGTAATAAAACTGTGTTAAGGGCAAATGGTAACAGAAAAATATTAGCATTTCAACCCTTAATCTAAAAGCTTTTCTGCAGGCCATCTAGACAAAGATGCTGAATGTAAGACAACTTATTACGAGTAAAAACACTTCATGATCTGCTTCAAAACTTTAAAAAAATGATGCCCATTGCAGTTGTCAATTTTTATACCAAATCATAATATAATGTTTTACAAGGGTTTTTTTTTTTTTTTTTAAATCCTCTGGTTCTGCTCGGAGCTTTGTAATAAGATCTACTATGTAGTCATACAGATGATACTCTTTTATCAATATTAGATTTTCATCTAATAACAACTCCGCCAGGAAATCTGATTTTCAATGTTCTTAGCACTTCCTGTTGCTCATTTTAACTGCTCAGTGAGATCAGAGCGCTGTCATCCAGTATAATTACCTCATTTGTTCATACGTTTATCTGTTTATGTGTCCCTCGTCTCAGATTGCGTGATGTGATCGTTTGTATTTTTAGCTCTTCTTGTTTTTGTTACTGTCTGTGTTTAGGCTGATTCAGTAACCTGCAGCACAGGATGCTGTCACTGCTCAGCAGTTACATTTGATGTGACCAGACATTAATGTACCATAGCCGTTTAGTAAACACATTAACATGTGTTTTTGATTATTATGAAGCTACTGCAAGGGATCCAGTTACTTCTGCTTAGCTTATTAAGACTGACATTAGTGTAAATGGTAGTTATGGCTCTGACTTTTTTTTCTTGTGAATTTGAAACAACATGTGTGTTTGGTGAATTTTGAATTGTCTATAAGTGTAATTTTTCATCTTCGGAGCTAGACTTGCTTCTCTCCTAGTTTTCATTTGTTATGCTAAGCTAAGCTAACTATCTCCTGGCTGTACATTCTTATTTACTGTGCAGAAATGAGAGTCATATCAATATTTTCTTCTAACTCTCTTCAAGGAATTAACAAAAAAGTATCTATGGTGTTTGTGTTAAATATGTGAAATTATTTATGATGATTTGGTTTAAATGTTTAACATGAACTATTTTCTTGTTTGTGAGTTATTGAAGCCTGTATACTTCACATGTCTTAGCCAATCAGATCTCAACACTGACATATTGCCTATAATCTATGTTTGGATTTTCTGATCTGTGCAGGTGTCTCGGTAAGTGTTTCTACATTTAACCTGGTGGCCATCTCTCTGGAGCGCTACAGCGCCATTTGCAACCCACTGACCTCCAGGACGTGGCAGACCAAATCCCACGCTGCGAAGGTCATCACTGCTACCTGGGTGGTATCCTTCATCCTGATGCTGCCTTACCCCATCTCTAGCACCCTGAAGCCCTTCACCCGCCTCAACAACAGCACAGGGCACATGTGCCGCCTGGTTTGGCCCAATGATGTCATCCAGCAGTCCTGGTGAGCTGCAAATAAGTGCAATAAGGAGCTTCATACATTTATTTTCCCAGCAGGGTGTCTTTGCACTCAGTTGCCCCGTTGAATGATTTTCCCTGTCTGGTTCTGCTGGTGTGAGACGACCACGTGGGGAAAGACTTCAAGCATGACGTAACTGACCCGTTCTTTATGTCTTGAGTTTGTAAAAAGAAATATTCAGTTATCATCCTGAAAATAAGAAAAGTCTTGTCCATATTTTCATCTTCTTCTTTAAATTCAAGGACAGAGGTTTATAATATTAGCAGAGTGGCTTTGCTCGGGGCTTGATTATAATTTGATGCATCAACTTACATCCCCCAAATTCCCCCCTCGCAGGTATGTGTCCCTGTTATTGCTGCTCTTCCTAATCCCTGGGATCGTCATGATGACTGCCTATGGACTCATCTCCCTAGAGCTGTACCGGGGCATCAAATTTGAGTTATCCAACAGGAAATCCAGCAGAGGTATGAAGCAAGAATCTCTTTTTAAGGGCAAAGCCAGAATTATTTGGTATTTTTTCTTTGGATAATCTAATTGAAACATAAGGACATAAGGCCACAACAAAGAGACGTTTATCTTTACTAAAACTAATCACAGAAGATTTGAGCAAATGTAACTCAGGAAAATACTTTCATGAATAGCAGCCTTTGCTTCTAGGATTGCCATTGCCTGCGTTTGATCTTTAATGGTGATACAATTGCATCTTTCACTCTATATTGTTTCTTCTCACTCCCTCTCCCCTGACAGACAGACAATCCAGCACTGGCAGCATCAAAACCGGTGACAATGACGGCTGTTATCTGCCGCCGACCAAAAAAAAGAGCATCACAGGCAACTTACCCAGTTCCAGCAGTCAGCTCATGATGAGCCGAGTGTGCGGCAGCAGCTCTACGGCGAACCTGATGGCCAAGAAACGCGTGATCCGCATGCTCCTGGTCATTGTCTTCCTCTTCTTCCTGTGCTGGACTCCCGTCTTTGTGGTCAACGCTTGGCAGGCGTTCGACAGGCGCTCGGCCTACCGCCTCACTGGTGCTCCGATCTCCTTCATCCACCTGCTCTCCTACACCTCGGCCTGCGTCAATCCCATCATCTACTGCTTCATGAACAAGCGCTTCCGTAAGGGCATGCTGGCTACGTTCACCTGCTGCAGCTGTTTGAGGCGGAAAGGCGGAGGAAGTGGAGACTTAGGCAGGTCAACGGGAACTGGAACAGCTAAAGGGGACAGATCTAGAGTGGGGGGGAATTCCAATGAGCAGAACGGTCATACCCCGCCAAGCGGAGCCAGCACACGCTTCACCTACACCGGGATCCGAGCCTCAGCCTGGAGTGAGCTGACTTAAAATGGATTGCTGCGAGTGTGTGTGTGTGTGTTTGTGTGTGTGTGTGAGTGTGTGTGTGTGTGTGTTTGCGAGTGGATAGGCCTGGGTGAAAACGAGGTAAAGCCCTCTCAGTGCTTATAGTCGTTTATGAGAAGCTACTTCGCTTTTGCTTGGAGTTTGACATGACATGGGTACAACAGTTGAAGTGGAGTAGAAGTGCTGTACTTACAGTGCTTTGACAACTGATCCACACATTGAATATACTTCCCAAACGTCTGCAGAATCCAGGGTGGAGTCAGTAAATATGAAGCCTTGCAAGGAAGCAGAAAAGTAAAAAGTTTGACGCTCATTAACTCACTTGAAGTCGTTCCCCTACCACAACCATTCAGAGCTGCATATAGAGCTGAATAAAGGTCCAATTGTCTTTCCATACAGTTTGTTTTTCATGGAACAAAATGCATTAGGCAAAATATAGGGGAGATAGGGGTTGGTTGTCACACGTTTTACTCTCACATTATTAATACAAATCTAAATCTTAAAATAGCCATTCTTCTGCTTGTTGGAAAGCTTTAAGTAATGGGTTAAATTGTGATTTTATTTGTATAAATTATTTTACCTGCAGAAAAAAAAGAGAAAGGTCTGCCCACTATTCAGCTCCCAAAGAGCAACTTTATTAAGGGCAACGTTTCGATCCGAAAAGATCATCTTCTGACAAATACAGCAGGAGACAAGCAGTCTTTTCTGAAGTTTGGCCATTAGCAAAACAATCATTATCACCTGTTGAACAGAAAAACAGGGACAATGAATACAACAGCCACAAGAGGGTGAAAAATATACTCCAGGAAGCATCAATTATTTTACCACCAAGTGTATTCCCCATCATAGAAAACAAACCCTATCTGACTTTGTTAAAGGTTTTATCTTAGCTGCAATATTTTTTAAGCTAGCAAATGAAAAGATTCCAGGTGTAATTCTGTAAGTGTAGACATGATGAAATAGCGCCCTGTAGTTTGGCTGTGAGAAAGACACTGTTACAACCATCCCTGATCTCCTTTATTCAAGGATCAGCTTATCAAAATACAATTCAAAGGGTGTAAATAAACTCCGATGAAGCTAGTTTACTCCTAGGTCTTGCCTTTGTTTTTGTTGCTTTGTTTGTTTGTCAAAGCGCCAAAGTCCGACTAAACCAACGACTGCTATGATGAGGACCAGCCCATGTTTTTGTTTTTTATGTAATTTTCCTACTTTTAAGGCAGCCATAAATGCCTTCATTATTTTTTAAGAACATGGTGATTACATTGATACCACTATCATGTCTTTTAGCTAGAGCATAGGTGGACTTAGCGTCGCGATAAACAAGAGTGGCTGGCAGGAAACTACTCGCTAATAGCTGCTAACCTCTAAAGATAAGTGTTAAAGAGCCCATATTATGCCCTTTTTGGGGTTCGTATATTTAATCTATGTATCTATTGTATTTGTCGTTATTGGTCAGTTGCTCAGCACGCGTCTCGGAAATTTCAACATGAGCTGCAGGGCTTGCTACAACGAGCCAATGGGCTTAGAGCAGTGATATCACACTGACAATGACGTCAGACTGACAAATGTTTATCGAGGGGGGCTAGAACCGAGCGTTACATGCGGCTAATGCTACAGCTAACAGGAGGACGTAGGAGAAGCCGCGTTTCCACAGACTTTGAATTTTTGCACATAGATGTGCCTAAACATGCACAGGACACTTGGAAAACACACTAAAGAGCATATAAAACCAGAAAAAGCATAATATGGGACCTTTAACATTTTCCATATATTTTTTTCATCCTCATTTACACAGAGGCAGTGAAAAAGGCTCAGCTGTATCAGTTAATTCTCTGTATGCTAAGCTAAGCTAATAGCACCCTGCATCGAGCTCCACCTTAAGTGGAGAGCGAAAGCAATTTATTTTATTTAGCTTTTTTCCCTGGTCGCATATTTAGGATTACATAAATCAAACTTCTTTATAGAAATATCTGCTATTTGTTGAAACAGATTCATAAAGAAATGTTAACAGGAAATGAGCATCAGTTATCCTAAAAAAATAAAAATAATGGCCTGATTGGTTCCATATATTTATTTTCAAGTTCTTTTTAAAGAGTACTTATTCTGCTATTTTCAGGATTGGCTGCCTGTCACACTGCGGTTATCTGTACTCGGCAGTTTCAAAACAGTCCTTAAGCGCACAAACAGTGTTGCCCTTGTCCTTGACCTAATCTGTGTGTGTGTGTGTGTGTGTGTGTGTGTGTGTATGCGTGTGTTTACTGTGGCAAGGAGACAGGCCTTATCATTTAGTGAGACTTTTCCCACCTGTATCCTCTCTCTTCAAAAGAGTGAATTCCCGGCATTACCCTCCTCATTTCCAGTGATTCTAGCAGTTAAAAAAAAACAGCATTTATGTAGCAAATGTGTTTTTGTATTTTTTTTGTTGTTGAAAGATTTCTTTAAATGCATACCGTGCCTAATTTGACAGAGATCCTGTTGAACATATGATTGAATGTAATCCCAGAGACTTTTCACATATGATTGTGATTTTTCTTTTTGTCATGTGCAAACACACAGCTCAATTCTGAATAACATACTGTCTTTTTGAACATGTAAGACCTCGAGTTCCCGGTTTGTTACTGTCGGCAGTGACTCATGGTAGAGAAACTTGGAGCTTTTAACGGCTTTTAATAAAAGTGAGTCAAGAAGGACAGAGGGCATCAGAGCCAAGAAAAGCGAGAGAGAGAGCGAGAGATTGAAAATCTGTTGGGACTCCTTCCCAGCGGTAAGAGATCCATTTGGACAAACACGTGATCCTCTTCACCCTGCAGCCGCTGGGACACACTCAACTGTAACTGCGAGGAAGAAGAAGAAGAAAATGGCTTAAAAAGGACACATCTGTTGTTTTTGTTTTCTTAAATCAGTTGATGCCTCTGGTGACAATTAAAAACACAACGTGAGATTTGATATCACTTTTTTTATTTTTCATTTTTATGCCAATATTGCAAGTTTTTTTCTCCTTTTTTTTATTTTAATGACATACAGATTTTTGAGCATGATCTGGAGCTGCAATATGTACAAAAACAAAACTAATGTTATGTTATAAAAAAAAAAAAACAACGTCCCCTTTGTATTTTATTGCTAAATGTTACAAACGGCACAGGTTTCTACCATCAGCAACCCTTTGAGCACTGAGTATAACTACCACAATGACACCTCTGCTTACCATTTACTAGAATAATACACAGATACAGTGAGAGTGAAAGAGAGTGGAGAAGAAGGAGAAGAAGTAGTGGAGGAGGAGGGACAACAAAAAAAAATGATCCAAGTGTAGCAAAGCTAGCATAACAGGCTGCGTGTTAAAACAAAACAAAAACAGGAGGAGGAAGGAGGGGAAACTCCAAATGTACAAACATAAACATGAGCGATAAAGAGTGAGGATGAAATGTGTACGAGAAAAAAGAGAAAGGTTAGCGCTCTGTAGTGCAAACAGCCAAATAGTCTGAAGGAGAAGTAAGGCTGAGTGCGACAGAGAAGGGCTCCACACTCCTTTTTTTTTTTTGTATTTGTTTAAAGCTGCCTCTCACTCTGCCCTGTTTTTGTTTAGCAGTGCATGAAAACTACATTATAAAAAAGACATTTGGCATATTAGAGGATACATACATTGTTCAGAGCTCATTATAAAAAAAAAAACACAAACACAAAAAGAACAGCTGCTTTTGGAAGAGCAAAATATGACCAGACACACACACACACACACACGCAGAGAAAGAAACCAGTTAGCATCGCTAATGTGATAGCGTTTATTTGTTGCTAGGTTAATGTAGCGTGTTTTTGAAGAAGTCATGTAACATTTTTGACCACTTTTGATGCTTTCTGTATCCTCCCAATCTCTTAAAAGCATTATTTTAAGAGAGAAAAACAAACTGTAAACTAGCTCAGATTGTCAAGGCGATACATTTTTTTTATTCATTTTTTTTTTAACAGCATGCATCACCCCCTTTATTAGCTTGAGCAAATGTGACAAAGCCGCTCTGTTCAGACTCGCGTGAGGAGATGATGAAGAGGCGGGGGGGGGGGGGGGGAGGTAAAGAGGCGTCTCGACTTGTAAACAAAAACCCAAAAATATCGGGGCTCTAGGGAGGGAGAGTGGGAGGGGGTGTGTGTGACGCAAATGCAGAGGCTTTGTTAAAAAAAACAAAAAAACACTCGCTTAATGTAGAGCTAGTAAACAAACAAAAATAAAAAATAAAAGGATAAAAACACTCAAGTTAGAAATCTACAGTTAAGATTTTGTGACCTCCATCCTGCAGAGTAAAGGGTTCAGGAAGAAGCGCAGAAATTTATTTGGATGCTACACTTGTCGCTGCAGCACCGACGACATCCTCCACGGTTTCCGGGATAGACAGGCAGTGGCCTCTTTCTTTTTTTTTCTTTTTTTTTTTTTGTTAAATACACTCCCAGGCCGACCTAGGCAGCATGGGCGATAATGCACTTTTCTTTTTTTTTTTTTTTCTTTTGACATAAGACAAGGGGGAGACTTTGTACCAATAATTTAAAAAATATCAATTTTACAATATAAAACATTTAACATTAATGACTGACAGGTGGGCGAGGGTAGTGTAAAGGGGGCATAACTTAATCTATTTCTTTTACATTGGTAGGGTGCAAGCGAATCCTTTTTTGTTCCTATTTCAAGGGGTGTTTTTTTTTTTTGTTTGTAAGAAGAAAATACTTCATTTTCAGCAGACATTCAAGTTACAGTCTCGTTGTTCATTTTGTTTTGCCGGTTGTGTATACAGTCGTACTGTAATACTTCAAAATTCACAAGTATTGCCTTAAAATGTTTATCCAAAATCATCAGACATTTTGGATCGTGGTGGAAGACAGAAAACCCCCGAAGAATCTCAAGGTTTTTCTTTGTTTTTGGAGAGCACTCTTTAAAATGGAGCGAGTCTGACTCATTCCATTACAGCAACTACATATGACACGCACGCACACGCACACGCACACACACACGCACACGCGCACACGCACACACACGCACACGCACACACACGCGCACACACACACACACGCACACACACACGCACACACGCACACTTGCTGGCTGGTGAACTAGTGCTCAGGCGGACTAAGACAATGAAATGACATGTACAATATTGCTGTTATGTTTGGGAAACGCACATCCTCGATAATACACATTTAAAGGCCTTTATGCTCCTGCAGGACACGCAGCAGTCGCCATGGATACGAATGAGTGCAACTAACTCGGACAGCGAGTTTAACAATGAACACATGCTTTGTTTGTTTTTTTTTTTCTGCAAAGATAATAAAACTACAGGAGATTTTTTTTGTTTGTTTGTTTTCTTAAAAAAGAAGGCTGAAAAGAGCTTTTACGGCGCTCGTGAGACGTTGTACCAAAAGTGAAAAGGTGCTGGGCACCGCATGAGAATAATAATTAAAAAAAAGACGGGTGTAGTTGTACTTGTACACCATCAAAAGAAGGCGTAGATGTCCTTCAGAAGGCTGCTTTAGAGTGAAGCTGCAGCGATGAGCTCGGGGAACAGCAGAGCTCCTGTGATAGGAAGCGAGGCGTTTGTTTTTTTGTTTTTGTGCTATGCACAGGTTCTTCCATGGTGAGTAAACAGCAGATAAGAGAGCATGAAGGATGTTTTTTTTTTTGTAGTAATTAAAGTTATCAGTAAGGCCACATCAAATTGAAAAGTCTTTTTGGAGTTAAATGCCAGAAGAAGTACAGCACACACTTGGAAGACACCTCGCTAGGTTTCCCGACGTTATCTGATGCGTTAACAGTGACCAATAGAGCGACAGATTACAGGATATGACTGTAGATATGTGACCCTTCTGACTGCGTGCACAGTAAGAATAAACAGTACTAAGGCTATCTTTGAAGTACATTAAAGATGACTTGTTTTTGTAACCGTGGAAGTCTACTTTCTGACGTTTTCTGCAAACGTTGCTATGGCTCCGTGTGAGATGTACTGATGTGTATAAGGAGACGTAGCGTACATGTTGAGTATTGCAGGCAAGGCAGAGGCGTTGCTTAAAGCTTTTCTTTTTAAAGACTTCATAAAAAAAACCAATAACAAAACATAGGCCCTCTGAGGTTAATCCCCATTTAAAAAAGAAAACAAAAAAAAAAAAACTTTGCTGATGTAAATAAACAACCCAGACTTCAGATTTGTTTTTTCCCCAAAAGAAGAAGCAAAGAGTATCAAAACAACAAAAAGGTCAGTCCAAAGACTGAAAAAGCAGGCGTTTTGTAAGGTCACAATAACATACAGGCCGGGTTTTTTGGACCTTGAAAAAGGGGGGAAACAAAGCCCGGGCTCAGAGGAAGAATAGAAACTATTTGGTAACAAAAGTGTACTATATGTTTAATACAAAAAAGGTATGGAGAAAAATGTACCTTTACTAAAGCTTATACAAGATCCTTGGTCCATAAAAACTATTTCATCGTCATGTTTTCTGTGTGTCCCTCTGCATCCTTGCGCTCCCTCCAACAACATTACATCCAGCCGCCCTTTAGGGAACCACAAAAGAAGGCAAAACAACCAAAAAAAACCAAAAAGAAATATTTATAAACAAAAAGTGGGAGGGGCTTTGGGCGGTGCAAAAAATATACTTTTCCTCTCAAGAGAATATTTTGTACACAATGGATGTATTGTTGTTGTGGTTTATTCCCCCACCCCCCCCCGTAGAAAGGTGCTGGTACTCTGAGCCTGCAGGAACTTCTCTCATTCTAAGCACCACAAACTGGAAAGGCAGGTCCCTAAAGTAACCACGGGAGGGGAGCGTGGCAAGGAGCACTTTTTTATTTTATTTTCTTTCTTCCGCGTATTCCCATTCGCTGAAAACGTTGTAATGTTGCTCCTCCTTCAGATATTTCCCTGCGTTTGCTCCCTTCTCCTGCCAATTTCAGCTCCTTTGTATCCAAAATCCAAACGCAGCACTTAAAAGAGTGAGTCAGTTTTTTTTGTTTTGTTTATAATTTCCCATAGTCTTTATACGCCTTGCGATACGTTTCCTCTCAAGGCATATTGTGTTGTGGCCCCCCCCGGTGTGCGTTAGGAGACCACAGCGGCCGCGGCGGTGGAGGACGAGGACGTGACTCCCGCGTTGGAGGTGCTGTTGGGGCCGTAGACGCCAGAGCCGGCGTCCTGGCTGCTGCTGTTGCTGAGCAGGCTGGAGTTTCCGGCCCGCAGGATGGCTCCGGCGGCGCTGCAGTGGGGCCGCGGCCCTGGCTCCGGCGTGTAAGTGAAGGTCAGTGTGGTGGAGTAGATGAGGCCGTCATTCCTAACCAGCGTGACGGGCACCTGGACCGGCTGCCGCACCCAGCGCCAGCCCTCGCGGAAAGCCGAAATGTCGGGCACTACGCACAGCATGCTCTCCGCACACCTGGAGGAACAACACAAAGAAATGAATCCACTTTAAAACTACGGCTATGAACATGGTGAGAGCATTACGTTTGAATGAATGGATGTATTTTAGGTCTATATCGTCAAGCTGATATGGTAACATTTCCTGTGATCCTACATGCCCACTACAGCTAGCATTAGCATTTATGAAAAGGGAAAGCCTTCTTCTAGAAGCAGAAACGTCGGGACAAATAAGTCCAGTTGGAAAGCCATCTGCCTTGATGGGTTGGTCACAACATTCATGTAGACGGATGGATAAATGCTGTAATCCCAATATGATCTGCACATGTATCAAAGGTGGGAAAATCTCTTCTAAGATTTAAAGTCGATTCATAACTTCCATATATCTAATTTGGAAGTTATGAAGGGGGCTTATCAGTCACTCCCTGTTAAGTGCTAAGGCTAGCTCTTTAACTCAGTAGAATGCCAAATAGAGCAACAAGAAATTCAGCCACTCTCACTCCTCAAGTATGTACTCATTCATAAACAGACTTTGAATCCATGATTCAATGAATCCAGAATCGTTTTGAAACAAAAAACGATTCTGAAGCGAATCGTGACCCCCCAAAAAAAATCGAAATCGAATCGAATGGTGAGACACCCAACGATTCCCAGCCCTATGTGCTAGGTAAACTGCTGGCGGCCTGTGACTCGGTGCTTCACAACTATCAACACTGCTGGAAGCTGAGAGCTCAACTACGGAATTACAAACTCCCCATGGTGAAAACAGATGATACAAGATTAGTGTTACACAGATGCACAGAAACTGCATGAGGACTTAATTGAATGCAATGGAATTCGTCATGCAGGAAATCAAGTTTGACCTTCACTGCCCTATACCCCCCTAGACCAGAATTCACGGTATTTTACGGTACTCAAGATGTCGGGGAAATCAATAGAGAAACTGTTAACTGTTAAAATAAAAGAAAGTCTACGATTAGATAATACAGGAAATGTACTGCTGAAGAAACAATTAAGTTCATCACACATTCATATCCTTTTCTATTTAAGAACATATGCAGAACACAACCTAAAAGGGAAATGATGTCTTAAACAAGACCCAATAATACAAGAGTATGAATAGACATCAAAGCAGATCAGAGATTCTAACTTGTTGCTGAAGCCAATGTGTGTGGGGTTAAGATACATAATGAAAGACTGCAATGACCAGGATGCACCTCTTTTCTGACAGTATCTCTAATATCACTTTGAAAACCGACCTACGTAACTATCTGAGAGGAGTGTTGTCATGCAGACAGGGAGGTCTGACCGCCTCACAGCTCGGTGGGTGGTTCTGATAAACACACTAGATCTAATCAGTCCTTAAATCTCAGCCTGACAAAGGGACAGCTACATTTCACAAGAGAAAAAAAAAACAATGTAATTTAGCTCTTAGAGAAACTAAGCAGTGCACTTAATGAAGAAAAAGTAAAGACTCATGATTCATCACGGGCTGAACTGATTAATTTAGAGAGAGAGAGAGAATTAGGCTCCAGGAGCTTTAGCTTTCAGAGAACATTTTGAAAGCGTTTCATAATTCAAATTTCAAACTTATTCAAATCTCCATCATGTTCATTAAACCTAAAGCCAATAACTTTCTGCGACTCTAAGATCCACCATAAATCTTTAAATGAAGTTGAAATTGACAATTTGTATGCTAATAGGACTAAAATCAAGCAGGGCTGGTGCAGATAATGGATCTCATTTTGGCTCTGAAATGGAAAGAGGACTTCTATGTGTTCTGTAAAGTCGAGTGTGAATAAAACAAGTTAGAAGAGGTCAAAAAGCTCCAGCCACACTTGGGAGTATGAAAATCAACTTTATAAACAAATAGACGTGATTCAGCTTGTGGACTAATGACCTTGATGAAGGTCACAAGCTGAAACACGTTGGTCTAATTTGTTAATGAAGTTGATCTTCAATGTGTGGCTGGAGCTGTTTGACCTCTTCAAAGCCTTCCACTCTTCATCTTGACAAGTCGTGCCAGGAAATCCGACTGAATATAAAAGTGAGGCAGGTCGAAAAAAAAAAAAAAAAAAGTGTTTAAAAGAAAGTGTGAATGTTGCCCAAGAAGAGACCCACCTGTACATCGTCTCTGCCTCAACGTCTCCGAACCAGACCCGCAGATTTGGAGTGAAGTTCTGTCCCGTCAGCTCCAGCATGGCGACATCTCCACCGCCGTTAAGCTGCGGAAAAAGGAGGAGGAGGAGGAGGAATTTTAGTAAGCTTGCTGGTTGAAAACGACACTGTGAGCAACGTTAAGTTCAGTGAGGAAAGTAGCTGTGTCCTTTTTGTACCTGTAAGCTCTCTACCACAGGCACAGGGGTGACAGGTGAGTGCACGGGGCCCATGCCCTCATAGAAAGTGTATTCGGCCTTGTCTGTGCTGATGATTGTCCAGGAGGCGCCGTCGTTGATCATCTCCTTGTTTGGTTCCTTTGGGCATGGAGTGGCCTGGAAGAATGAGGAGAGAAGGAGACGATAAACTTTAACTCTCCTCAAGTCTGAAATTACACATCCCACATTAGCTTAACTATCGTCCTAATAAGAAACTGTACAAGCTATTAAAGGTGAGAAATAGATGCAGTATTGAGCTTTGGTAAACCAGATGTGGAGGCAAAGGGACCTCAGGCCTGCATTGATGCATGTTTCCCTCACTTGAAACTGGATGATCCTTTCTTGGGAAAGGCACAGGTACATGCGTTCTGTGTCCTTCAGGTAGAAGGCACACTTGTGTAGCTGGGAGACCGGGTCGTCAGCGTCCAGCAGCGCCGTCTGCTTGTCCACTTTACGGATTATCTGAAAGAGAAAAATGACCGAGAGAGAGATTAGCCAATAGGAAGATAGAAAAACTGGGAAAGAGGGGGTACAGGAGAATGAAACAAAAACAGGAAATGAAAGGGGAATGAGGAAATGGAAAAAAAAAACTTCCTATTTAATACCTGAGAGGTTGTTAGCGTAGCTTAGCATTAAGACTAAACAAGGGGAGCATAACTTTTAAAAGTTCTATTTCTTGTCAAAAGTTGCTGTTTTGAGGGATGTCTTCTGCAAATCCAAGAAATAGTTCTGCATATTTACCCCCCCCCCCCCCCCCAAAAAACCCTAACTATTCCTTTAAGATACCGATGAGACAAAGACCTCTGCTTATCTAATGAAGGCTTTTACATATTTTTAATGATAGTTTTATTTGAGTGTATTGTATTCACTATAGTCCTACTTTTGTCAATCCGTTCCCACAAATCAGATCATTAAAGTCTCCTTTTCTTTTTCTGTTCTAATCTCATTTTTTTTCTTGAGTTTTATTAATTTTTTGGATGTTTTAAAAAAAAGACATTGATAGATTATTTTCTCCAGGACCACCATAAAACATGACACATTTTTATATGTCTTTTTGTATCAAGCAGAACAATCTTTAAACATTACAACAACTAAAAGAACAAAGCAATAAACTGAGGAGAAATGTCTCACACACACTGTAAATGTTTTGGTCATACTCAGATTTCAGGATTTCAGGGAATCTACTAGGATCTTTCATCGTAATAAAACAAAGAACTGGTCCAGAGTAAACACCCCTTCTTATTAACAACCATTTATTCTACAGAGACGACAGATGTTTCTTTTACCAGTCTGGGAAGCGCCATGCCCGTGACCGAGCACACCAGCTTGACTGTCTGACCGTAGTGGATGTAACCGTCTCTCACAGTGAACTCCTCTCCTTCTGACTCCTCGTCATCCACTGAAGACAACACGCACGAAAAAAACAAACACAGAAGAAGAAAGAACAAGTCAGGAACGCTTCGAGCTTTGACATTTTCTATAATCACAATCAATCAATCAATCCCTTTTCTTTGTCAGTGAGTCAGGCGTGTAATTACTACAGCGTGGGTTACTTTTGAAATGAACAGAAGAGACAAGCTGTCAAAAAGAGTTCCTCTGTACAATCTGCTGTTCCTCTAAACGCTCTCTTCTCTTTAATGTTGAAGCTGGTGGAGTTTTCTTACACAGGTGGATGTAGAAGGCGCCCCACTGCTGGGAGCTGGCGTGAAAGTTGCCGCCCTCCACGTGGAGGTAGCGTGTGCTGACCGTTTGGGACCGAAGCCGGTTGAAGAGTGCCACCTTGGTCCCTGATGCGATACACACTTTGGACAAACACACACACACAGGTTACACAATGACCTCAACATGAAGTGTTGCTTAAAGGTCTTATAGCTCTGTGCTACATGGGACAAATCAAGGTTACTTGGAACTCAACTTCAGCTACACCACCCTCTAGTGGCAAAAAAATGATACTGATTTATTTTTATTTTTGAAGAGCCTAACAGAGAAAAACAAGTAAAACAGATTTTATAAAACAAAAGATAAATTAAGTCAAGGTTTCATAGATTGTTAAGCAAATAGAAGTATTAGAAGTTACTTAATTCTCCACAAAAAAGCAGCAAAAAACAAACAAATGTAAGCTCTATATAATACATTTAAGTCAAATAAAAATGGACAGTTAACTTAGCTTCAACATACCTATATTCAGTCTAGAGCTAAAATCAACCTTCTGATTAATAAAGTCAATTAAAGTGCATCTTCCACCCAAATTGACCAAAATGTGTGTGAGACACACTCGAGCAGAGACTTACAGTCTGCGTTTTTGAGGGACTGCTTCTTTTTTGAAGGCTTGGAGATGACTTTGATCCTCTTGCTGAGGAAGACACCGATGTCGGCGCTGTTGCCGTAGAACATCTTGACGGACAGCATGAAGTGCTTTCTCTTGTCGGAGTCGGATATGTACAAGGTTTTGGCTGTGCAATAATTCTGGGGGGGGGATGTGATCAGGGGGCAGGTAGAAAGACAAAACAGAATATATTAGACCAAGTCTTTTTCTTGCAAGTTGATTCTATGAGTCAGAACAGTAACTAAAAAACTGACAACTTTATTTTATTCATAACATTTATTAACACTGTTATCACAGATAATGGGTGGCATTTTGGATAGTTGTGTAGCAGGTAAGTAAGAGAGTGTGTGAGTGTGTGTGTGTGTGTGTGTGTGTGTGTGTGTGTGTGTGTGTGTGTGTGTGTGTGTGTGTGTGTGTGTGTGTGTGTGTGTGTGTGTGTGTGTGTGTCTCACCTTTCCCTCTAAGTTCAGCTGCTGCATTTCTTGGTCGCTGTTTCCGATGCCGATGAAGGCGCAGGGCTGCGACTCCTGCTCGGAGCAGCCGTCTCGCTCCATCTGCTCCTTCTTTTTCTTCCAGCCGCTGCCCATCAGGTAAACACAGGGGGGAGGGCAGAAAAACCTGTGCAGAGTCACAGACAGTAAGTATTCAATATTCAATATAGATCAGCAAAGGGACAGAAAAGCAGCAACCTTAAATGGTGATCTCGTAAACCCGACATTATACAGTAAATGACAAATAACTTCTATGCATGTGAAAAACTGTCATTGATTATTTAAGTCTTGTGGGTTAACATTTAATTTCTGGGAGTTACGGATAAATCCAGAAGACTCACATCCCTGATTTAAGAATGTTTGTAATTAAAACCATGAAACCCTCTTTTCTGCCCTCCTTTCACTTCTTTACATTGGCAGCCTGTTGCACTTCTAACAGTTTGATCTTAATCCACTTTCCTGGAATAAAAAGAAGAAAAGATCGACATAACTGGAAAGATATATCAAAAAAATGTAATGGCTTAAAGAGAAAGCCTGTTTGTTTAAAAATACAGATCTGTGACTTTTAATAAAAATTTGGTTTCTTTCAGAGCATTCAGCAGCTTGAAGAAAAAGTTTGGTGGCTTTAAAGATACAATATGTAGATTCTGCCACAAGGGGGCTCTCGAGCAATACTACAATCACAAAAGAGGACGTCAGCTAGCGGGGAATCATGTCAGTTCTCTCTGCTACCCACCCTGGCTTTGAAAACTGCTGCAAATATTAGAGGTAATGTAAGTACTTTACAAAAAAAAAAATATATATATATATATATATATATATATATATAACATGGGTTTAGTCCATTTTTAATGAATGCTTTAAGAGAGTTTGGTGGCTTTAGGAGAACATTTGGTGGCTTTAGGAGAACATTTGGTGGCTTTAGGAGAACATTTGGTGGCTTTAAGAGAAAGTTTGGTGGCTTTAAGAGAAAGTTTGGTGGCTTTAGGAGAACATTTGGTGGCTTTAGGAGAACATTTGGTGGCTTTAAGAGAAAGTTTGGTGGCTTTAGGAGAACATTTGGTGGCTTTAGGAGAAAGTTTGGTGGCTTTAGGAGAACGTTTGGTGGCTTTAGGAGAACGTTTGGTGGCTTTAGGAGAACGTTTGGTGGCTTTAAGAGAACGTTTGGTGGCTTTAGGAGAACGTTTGGTGGCTTTAGGAGAACGTTTGGTGGCTTTAGGAGAACATTTGGTGGCTTTAAGAGAAAGTTTGGTGGCTTTAAGAGAAAGTTTGGTGGCTTTAGGAGAACGTTTGGTGGCTTTAGGAGAACGTTTGGTGGCTTTAGGAGAACGTTTGGTGGCTTTAGGAGAACGTTTGGTGGCTTTAGGAGAACATTTGGTGGCTTTAGGAGAACATTTGGTGGCTTTCAGAGAAAGTTTGGTGGCTTTAGGAGAACATTTGGTGGCTTTAGGAGAACATTTGGTGGCTTTCAGAGAAAGTTTGGTGGCTTTAGGAGAACATTTGGTGGCTTTAAGAGAAAGTTTGGTGGCTTTAGGAGAACATTTGGTGGCTTTAGGAGAAAGTTTGGTGGCTTTAGGAGAACGTTTGGTGGCTTTAGGAGAACGTTTGGTGGCTTTAGGAGAACGTTTGGTGGCTTTAAGAGAACGTTTGGTGGCTTTAGGAGAACGTTTGGTGGCTTTAGGAGAACATTTGGTGGCTTTAAGAGAACGTTTGGTGGCTTTAGGAGAACATTTGGTGGCTTTAGGAGAACATTTGGTGGCTTTAAGAGAACGTTTGGTGGCTTTATGAGCTTTCAGAATGTTGTTGGGACATGTTGATGAAGAATTTTTTAAGTATAACAACAGATGGGACTAGAAATCTGAAATTGTCTGGCATTAATGTCGACATTGATTGCCTTGAAAAAAACTTAATTAAATCAACAGATGGAAATGATGCTTCCTGGACACAACAGCAATTTATTTTAGTGGAAGAATAAATCATGTATCATCGCTCAAACATGGATCGACATGCATCTCCTATTTTCTACCACTAGAGGGCAGACCTGAACTGATCTTTAAAAAAGAGAGTAAGGACACTTTTTTTTTTAAATCAGCATACTGTTTATATACAACCAGTCTTTCCTCAAGCTGTCAGGCCTCATTAATCAGATGCTAACATGAGTTGTTCAGCATGAACCTGATCTGTTCAAACAAAGCAGAACTACAAACAAAAAGTGACTCTTTTTCATTCCAGGATTTCAAACTTCCCCTTCTCTTCTCCTTTGTTACACTTTCAAAGTCAAGTGAAGAAAAATTACAACTTCAAGCTCCCTCAAAGCGACTCATCTCTGAACCGCTTCAGATAAACTTGTGTGCGTCAGTGTGGAACTGGAAAGCGACCTATTTCGCAACACCGGTGTCTGTCTCTGTGGGTGTTTGTCTACTTTCACTCCTATAAAAAGCGCAGACAGACAAGAGGTGGTATGAAAGGAGGAGGAGGAGGAGGAAGAGGGCACATTTGCATTCTCCGTGCGCCTACTTTCTTTTGAATCCCTTGTGACAACGCAGACAGACATGATCGGAGGTGAGAGACTGATGCAAACACCGTGAACATGGGGGGGTTTAAGGAGGCAAAAGGGCTCGTGAAACTCTTGAGTCTGTATATTTGATAAGTTTATCAGAGGAATTCATCTCAGTCTCAACCTCTCAACTTCTTTCTCTCCTGTTTTTTCTCCAACCCTCCGAGGATTCTGGGAGTTGAGAAAACAGTCGGAGGATGGAGGGCTGAAGAAGTTGCATAATAAGAAAGAAGAGAAGAGGGGGGAGGAGGGGAGGAGGGGGGAGAAAAGCTATAAAAGTGAGAGAGTGAGAGGAGGGAAGATGAGAGCAGAGGGACAGGAAGGATTGGAGGAAGAGAAGATGAGTTCAACAGAGCAGAAGAGTAAGATGAAGAATAAGAGTATGAGGGCTTCACCTGAGTGTGACCTTGTGTGGGGGGGGTCACAGCTCACTTCCTTCACTGACCTCATGTGCTTTAGGAGGTCAGAGGGGTCAAGATGCTGCACAGAGGCAAGCTGGAGTGTGTGGAGTTTTTCATTCACTCCTAGGGCCTGGAAACTTTGGGGGACAATTTAAAACCCTCTGAAAGTGGGCGTGCACAAAGTTTCATAAACAAGGCCAGGTTTGTGTTCCTCCATGTGAATAACTCCTCATTAAGCTGACCTTCAATAAATGATAAGTTAGTGTGTAGAAAGGCCTCTATATGTTACTTTTAAGGAGAGGTTTGGGATTCAAGGGGTTACATTTTTTGCGTTTTCCAGGTTTTGATCTGTTAAAGCCTGGGGAGGCAGCGATAAATCAGCTGAACATCCGTTGACAAACATCGAAGCCAATGGCTGAGTGGTTAGTTTGCATTCCCCATGTAAAGAGGCTGTAGTCCTGGAAGGCAGCGGACTGGGTTCGAATCCCATCTGTGGCTTCTTTGCCGCATGTCATTCCCCACTTTCTCTCTCTCTCTCTGATACCTGACTCTTACCACGGTCATGTCTCACCATTAAAAGGCACAAAAAGCCCAAAAAAGAAATCTTAAACAAAGAACATAATAGTAATTCTTTATCTTTAAAGGCTCTGTATCCATAGAATCTGTGCAACCTTTGCTGAATAATATCTGCATGATAATATCTGTCTCTCCATACTGTAATCTGTTCTGCACATGTTAAATTTACAAATTATCCCTGCACTCATGTTCACTTCATTTGTCTGTCTACTCGCCGTTATATTGTATAGTTTCTGCTTATAATATGTCTGAACCCATGCACTTTAGCTTACGTCAATACTGTCCATCTACGACTCTGTTTTTGCACATTTACATTTAATCTTTCATATTGAATTTATAATCATCTACGACTCTGTTTTTGCACATTTACATTCAATCTTTCATATTGAATTTATAATCACCTACGACTCTGTTTTTGCACATTTACATTCAATCTTCCATATTTAATCTTTCTATTTAAGACTAGTAATGTTTAGTTAAATCCTGGTTGTATATATTCACATTCTTATTTTTGATATCTTTTAGTACTTATTCACTTTGTAGTTAATATTATATTGTGTTTAGATTGCTAACATTGTGTTTTTCACTCATATTGTGTGTTGGATAACCTGCTGCTGTAACGCCACAATTTCCCAGTTTGGGATCAATAAAGTGATTCTATTCTATTCTATTCTATTCTATATTAAGGTTACGATAATTTTCTGATGACTACAGTGGCATTTTCACAGTTCTCTCTGCAAATGTTTCACTTTTCTCTTATTTTAATGTAATTTATGTTCTCTCTATTTCTTAAAACAATTTTAAGAGTAATGCAAACAACCATCTGCAGCTGCTGGATTGTAGCCGGTGTTCATTGTCTTGTTTTACTCTGCGAGTAACGTAACAATGTTACCATGGAAATAAAAAAATGTGACGGTAAATGGACTAATTGTAAATGGACTGGAGCTTGTAAAGCGCTTTTACATCACATGTCACACCTACACATTCACACACTGATGACAAAGGTTGCTATGTAAAGTGACCATCAGAAGTAACTAATCCACTTCATACACATTCATACACCACCAACGAAGTAGTGGGAGCAATTTGGGGTTAAGTGTGTTGCCCAAGGACACAACAGACATGTAGCTACAGGAGCTGGAGATCGAACCTCCAAACTTCTGTATACCGACCATGTAAAGAAGAATAGAATAGAACTTTATTCTTCCACAATGTGGAAAATTATCTTTGGATTCACAAGAACAAAAACAAGACAACATTTCAGTACAGCAAGAGATTAGAAGAGCGAATGAACCATCTCCAATAGCAGCATTTTTCCATATTTATAGGGTTAAATCGTCCCAGCCAACAATCCAACAATGTCTGTAGTTTATCAAGGTCTGAGGAAGAAGCTTCTGCCATCATGATGTCACTCACCTTTTCTCATTACCGTAGGATTTCTGTGCAACTTTTGCGTGCAGGATCATGACAGTTTGGTCACCTCGCTCCTTCAGGTAATTCCTCATCGCTTCTCTGCAAAACAAAAAGAAATAGGGACGTTTATTGACGGAGCAGCAGATGAGGTGGAGGGATGAGGGGGGTGGGGGTGAGTGTGTGAGTGTGTGTGTGTGTGTGTCTTTCTGCCGACGGGTTATAAAAAAAAAAAAAAAGTGTGAAGTGTGGAATGAGAACATACAGATACACACATGCACACATACAGCGAACTTGCGGTGACCTCTGGAAAGCATTGCACAATCTGCAAGCCAAAAAAAATCGACACTCTCCTCTTCCCCAGCTGGGTCCATTTGAGACAAGGGGGGGGGGGGGGGTGTTTGAACCGTTAATGACCAGCTCGGAGGGACAGTGAGGAGCGAGAGAGGAGGGGTGGGGAGAGAGAGAGAGAGAGAGACAAGAGGCAGATATGAGGAAGAGAAGAAGAGTGAATAAAAAAAAAGAAAACACTAGAGCTGAAATAACAGAGTTGAGATCACCAGCAAAGATTCCTTCTCGTGTCAAAAATGTTGCAAGGTCTGCGCTCCAGTTACTTCTGTCAACTTGGCCAAAACCTCCCACCTCCTGCGCCGCACACGAACACACACCTACTTCACACAAACAACACTTTTGCCCAACACTGTTTTTAATTTTCCGGTGAAAGACGTATAAAGCTGAGCCTAAGACGCACAACGAAGAGCAGATCAACACAAACGCACAGATGTCAGTGACACCTGACACGTCGGGGTGCTCAGAGGGACACACACACACACACACACACACACACACACACACACACACACACACACACACACACACACACACACACACACACACACACACACACACACACACACACACACACACACACACACACACACACACACACACACACACACACACACACACACACACACACACACACACACACACACACACACACACACACACACACACAGAGTGAGGGGGCCCCTTGCTTTTCATAACAAAAGCCCTGTCTAACCCGAGCGTGCAGCCTAGTATTGGGTATATGAAGAGTGGAGAGGTTGTGTGTGTGTGTGTGTGTGTGTGTGTGTGTGTGTGCGTGTGTGTGTGCGTGTGTGTGTGTAAAAGGGAGGAAAGGGGACGCAGACGAGTAGAAAGGAGGAAGGCAGAGATAAATGTTTTGTTTATGCACTTTACAATGGATTTGTAATTATTATTTTTTTTTTCTTGATTACTTAAATATGTTTTCTTTCACACTAAACTAAACTCTGTTGATTATTCAGAGTTTGCTAAATTGCCAGAAACTGTAACTTATAGAATTTTAAAGGTTTATTTGATCAAAAGCTATTTTAAAACACTAAATAACCACAGGGAGAAAGTTTTACCGTATAAAGCCGGCAACTCTTTTCAAACAGTCCTCCTCTGATTAAATAATTTCTGCTTGAGTTCTTAATACGTGAAATGAGCCCTTGAACTTACACATTTGCACCCGTATTGGTGTAATATTGGTGTCCAAGTGTGTAAATTCACAATGCATGATGGAGCGCGAGAGGCACGGCCTGCGAGCACACAGCTGTTGCTTCACATAAACACACACACACGCGATGTTCCACCTTGCTGGCTTTGGCGTTTACACACCGCCACAGTGTTCCATCATTATGCCTCTGTTTCTAAATCTGATGTATCCTGAATCCAGTGACAATCTGTAAACGCCAACAATAACCCCCGAGGAGGCTCTATAGCTGTGATGGATTATATTTAGTTAAATGTGCCAATCTGTGCAACAGACTTTAAACATAAAGGTAAGACATGAAGACAAACAAACTTGGACTCACACTGCAGACACTGTGCTTACTTGGTCTGCATTTAAGCCCCTTAAGGTTCTTTAATAAAGCCAAATAGAATAGAGTTCTAGATTTTCAGCGAGGGCAATTCAATGATTCACTTTTAAATAACGTGACAGAATATTGAATATATGTGGTTTTGAGAAAGATTGGTAAAAGGTAAGTTATGTGAAAGCATCATATGACGTTAAAAGGAACTTAACAGCATTTTCAAATGTTTTCCAGAACGTTCGGACGTCAGGCAATTCAAATTTAACATTCATAAACGGCAGCACTGTGCTAGCGAAGAATGTAAAGCTAAAGTCAGAGCTCAACTAAATAAAGCAGGTCGATATTTTTCCCCGAGAGAAAATGTATTTCTCCCAAACACTTCCATGAAACCAGCTTAATGTACAGAGCATTAGCGTGCAAGAAATAATTTCCCTATAGGGACAATAAAGTTGATCGTATCATAACGTGTAGTAATGTATCGTCTAGTGGGGTTTTGAACTGAGCAGCAGCTAGCTTTAGCTTCATAAAGTATGTCCCTATAGTCATTCAGCTTGTGTTTCTGTTCCCTCAGTATTCATCATGTATGGGTCTCTTTCTCTCTTTCAAACAGACCTGCAGATAAAACCAGTAAAAAGCACTGAAGAAAGCACAAACTTGTAACTGTTGTAAACTTTTCACTGGAAGCAAATGTTTCATTAAAAAATCCCTGTTAAGAAATGTTTCTTAATCCTGGATGTGTTTGATGACTTACTGTCCCACTAGATCAAAATGATAAAGTTTATAGTCTATAATGTTATGGTTGGTACTATACAGTTTCAGTACAACAAAGCAGCCATTTATTAAAGAGGACATATTATCCCCCTTCTCCACCTTTTCAAACAGTCCCCTGTGGTCTAAATGAAACATCTGTGCTGTGCTTTGTTTAAAATATAACATGAATAAAGCACCAGAGGAGGTTTGTGTACCTGTATAAACCAGGTCTCTCAGAACGCTCCGTTTTGGTGTGTGTGTCTCTTTAAATGTAATGAGCCCCCCTGAGTTTTCCCCGTAGACATCACTCCTCTGTATCGAGAATAAAAATGGCCGACCTGCGCAAAAGTTTTGTTCTAGGCTGGGGGTGGAGTCCATGGGTGGAGATACCAGGGGAGGGAAGGGGAGGGGATTTTCTGGATCCCACTGTGACATCACAAGGAGAGTAAATTTGAAACAGAGCATTTTTCTCTGTGTTGTAAGAGTTATGCAGACCACAAACAAAGGACTGGATGGATTTATTTCACATTTTGTGGGTCTGTAGACAATCAGGTTACACAAATATATGTTCAATAACATTGTAGAAGTGGATTTTTTATATGTCCCCTATAGGACTGGTATGAGAATGGTACTCAGGCCAAAACATGATTTAGGTATCAGTATCCGTATCAAGAAAAAATTCTATTTGAACATCTTCTTCCAATAACATATTTCCAATAATAGAGTATGACTTTGACCAATGTTTTCCAAACTTTCAAAAACATTTTCTACCTTGATAAATCGGCCCTTAAATTGAAACAGATCAAACCTCTGACTCTAAAACCGTTGCCAGTTTTTATGTTTGGGCCAGGACTGTGAGTAAATATCCAGAAACATTGCTTCATAGTTGAGTTATGACAGCAGAGTCTCACAGTAGTGTTGGGATGGTTTCGTGCGACAGCCCTGGCTTGTGGTTAACACTGTTACACTGTTCCACAAACCATTCCAGACCACTGAGGCTAACATAGGGAGAGACCATCCCCCCCCCCCGCGACACAGACATACTTTCTTCACCCTAACATTAAGCTTTCACTCACAGTCGGTCTGAATCCATTGTAATCCGCTCTGTCCTCGTAATCAGTGCTTTCCACATAACCTCTGAATAGATAACAAAGATGCCTCGCATGTGGTAACAATCAAATGAAACAGAATATCCCCGAATCAAACGAAGAACAAAAACCCAGCGGTGGGTCCATCTTTACAAACCAGTCGTGTTCTGCCAAGCATTGTTTGAACCGCAGAGTTTTATATTCAAATCTTGAGGGTAACCCAAGGTTTACAAAGATACCAAATATGCCAGGATGAGTTTTGGGGAAATGTGTAAAAAGATCTAAAATATTTCCATCTGATGCAGTTACAGCCATTAAAGTCGTTACATCTTGAGGCCTTTGCACACTGAGTCTGTTTTGTTTTTTTCAGATGTGTTTTTCAGGTCAGTGCTTTTTCTATTCATTGGGAAAATTTGCAGTACGAGACAACATGTCTCGTAGGCTACTCATCGTGCAAAGTGATCTAGCAGTGAAGATGATTAAGTGGTTCATTCCCTCCATGAAAAAACGAAATTAAAAAAAAAGAGGATTTGTCAACTCCTGAAAAGAAGCAAGAGTGAGGAGAGTTTTACCTGCTGATAAAGGAGGAGCTACATAATGATCCTAATCGCTTCCTGGTGTATTTCAGGATGTCAGCAGTCTACTTTGTTTCACTGCTAGCCATATTGGAACCACACATTCAAAAGAAGTCCACCAATGTGCTGGAAGCAATCGAACAGCCGCTGGCAGTAGATGATTGAGGTGTGGACGCAGACAGACACACAGGGATGGATGAAAAAAAACACAGACAATCAAACGATAGATGAAAGTTTCTGCATCAGTGTGCAAACATGATTGACACAACATGGGATCTTATTTCCTCGGTCCCAAAAAAAAAAAAAACGGACTCCGTGTGCAAAGGCCTTTAAGCTCAAATATTTGACTGGGAGACGAACTGTTTAAAGACGGACAAACAGTGAAAAATGTTGACTTGACACTGTGCACATATAAACAACAATAAACCCAGACAGATATTTCACTTCCATCTATCACTAGTTTAGTTTATTTGACAGGGACCATGCACTGCACACTGTTGGGTCAGAGATAGCTGTATAGCTCATTTACATCTGTGGACCCCGGGCAGGAAGTGTTATTGGTGCCGGCTATCGTGGCAAAACACTCCAATAAGTAGACTTCTTTTTTCTGAATGTCAAGTGGAGCAGGAAATTCAGCCTCACAGAGGACTGGAGTAGATTCTGAAGTATGTACTGATTCAAAAATAGACTTTGAATCATGAATCATGAATCAAGAATCAAGAATCAAGAATCAAGAATCGTGTTGAATCGAAAATAGATTCTGAATCAAATCGTGACCGCAAGAAATCAAAATAGAGTCGAATCGTGAGACACCCAAAGATTCCCAACCCTACATTCATCCATTCTCAACATATTTACACACTGATGGTAGAGGCTGCTGTGTAAAGTGCCCGACCGCTGAACAGCACCATTCATAATCATTCACACGTTCAACCTAGAGGTGCGCGATATGGAAACAATATCATATCACGATTTTTTATGGCAAAAATCACGATCCCGATTTTATCACGATCTTTTTCATACTGATCTTAAGACTAATTTGCAGGTTACTGACCAGTTCAACCAAACTTCTTTCCCTGTATAATGTTTTTAAATGCAGAGAAACTGTGAGAAAAGTTTCGTCTATTTGAAAATGTCTTTGTAGGAGGTCTGGAGGTCTCACCAAGAACATCTTTAGCACCGGAAATGTCATATTGATTCATTGAATTCACGCAGACATTTATTCCTGTGCAAAAATTCCCCCAATATCAGTGACGTAATCTGTGATACTTATCTGACATAAGTATCTGCCCTCAACTCCGTTGGGTGATAAATACAAATATAAGAACGCCTATAAGCGGGTAAAAGTTCATTTTAATGCCTTAAAAATAGAGACTCTGGGATAAATCAGGATGAAATCAAGAGTTGAGGAAGACACATGAAACATACTTAACAGTAACGTATACAATAATCACTGTTCATGACTAAAAATATATATAATGTAAAAATATAATAATAATATTCAGCAGTCAAAATGACTTAAGTTATTTGAAAGTTACTTTTAAAAGTATGTCATCCAAAAAGCATGGATGTTGTCTTTTCCTTATGTCTGGCCCTAGATGTATCACTCGGGTTAGGGGTAATATATAGCAGAGTATTATTTTTAAGACATCAAGAGCTAATAATAAGTTGTTGAAAATCTTGAAGAACAGTGATAAAACAGTTAAACTAAATGAGAGATGGTTAAAGGAAAGAGCAACAATGTCAACATATTTAAAGCCAACAAGATGTTGTGATTTCAACTGACATGAGGAAAAGCTCAGTGAGTGAAAATATTTCCAAAACGTATTATTCCTACTTAATGACTTCATTAAAGATAGGATTGTGATGCTGCACACTCTAATAACTAGCAGAAAGGAAAAGAGGAAACATGAAGGCAAACTGCAGGGATCAATGACGCTGGAGGGGATAAAAGGGACGTCTGGGTAATCACTCATCTCTTACACATACTGAACCTCATGACACACACACACACACACACACCCACACCCACACCCACACACACACACACACACACACACACACACACACACAAATACACAAGCACACGCACACACACACAAAATAGAGATTAGGTCTCTTCCTGAGCGCTGAAAGGAAGCAGAAGTGAGAGAGACAGTGACCAGGGCACGGCTTGGCTTCCTTGGCAAGAGTAGTGTGCAGACACACAAAACGACTAAAACTGAGACTCAGACGTGCAAACAAGAATTATACACACACACACACACACACATTTCATAGGACAGAATAGGACGGACAACGCTCAAATGCAAACAGAAGCAGGATCAAAAAGTGGTGGAAATCAATCCCCTGTTTCATCAGATTTCATCAGTCAGGAAGTGGGGGTAATGGGCAAATCAATCGTAACACACTCACACACACAAAACCAGATCAACGCGTATAAAAAAAAAAATTGCACACAAGGGACTTAAACTGCTACCGTGCAAAACAAAGAAAGTTGGTTATTCAGGACATGTGTGCATCGAAACACAGCAAAAAAGTGAACATGAACAAGTGACGCCTTAGCAACGGGTTTGACTTTTATTTGTGTGTGTTTTATTAAGGTTCAGAAACGTGCTAAAGTAGAGTGTAAAGAGGAGGAAGCGGCAACAGAGGTGTCAAGTGAGTAAGCTACAGGAAGAAGAAACAGGAATAAAGATACCAGAGACATTGAAAAAAGAAAATGCGTGACAAGTGAGAAAAAAAACGAGCCAGACAGATTCATAAAAAAAGAGACACATATTCAACAGCAGGCACTACGGGGGTCGGCATGTGTGTGTGTGCGTGTGAGTGTGAGTGTGTGTGTGTGTGTGTGTGTGTGTGTGTGTGTGTGTGTGTGTGTATGCAGAGGGGGTAGGTTAAGCCAAGCTACAGATGCAGCCGAGCAGACAGGCATCTGTCCTGTACATCTGCCACAGCGTCTACAGCAGAGCGGGGGCCGTCACAAGACCCCCTGTTAACACACAAACACACACACACACACACACACACACACACACACACACACACACACACACACACAAGAACACAGTGGAGCATGTTGATACACACACACACACGTGCACAGTGAAAGAGCTCAATTAAGATGATCAGACTGCAATTAGTGTGCGCCCGTGTGAATCACAAAAAGGCAGATTACACACAGTTAAAAATCAACTGTTTATGGCTGCTGCTCTCCGTCCCTTTTAAAAAAAAGAAATCCATTCTTCCGTTTATGAATGTAGAAGTGACTCACTGACAGGAAGAGCATGTGCGGTGATTAATGTGTGACCTCCAGGCGTTCATGTAAGCCTCAAAAAGTACGGCTTAGAGCAAACAGGATCGTGCAGCATCTTGTAAAAGATCTCTGGGTTTTAAAATCAGTATTTGAAACAAATAGCACTGTATTCTGTCACAGTGACTAAACGTGTGTGTTGTCTTCATTTTGGGGCGGGGGGGGCGGGGGGGAGGGGTTGTATTTTGTGTTCAGTTTCAACACCAGTAAAGAAAACAACTGTCTATGACTTGGTAATAAAAAAAAGAAGCTAATTTTGTGACAGTGCAGACAATTCATTCACTTGTCAATCAACCGCATATCACCCAAAAAATTAAAGGGGGAAAAACCAGCAGGACTCTATAACTCAAACATAAAATGGAATTTGTAATATTGCAACTGCAGCATACAGGCTTCATTTCAATCTTAATCCAGCAATTCTGATAAAGAAGAAGCAGCCTGCACGTTCATGTGTTCTGTCTGTGTGTAAAGTGTATGTGTGTGTGTGCATTTCTAGTGTATGTGTGTCATGTATTGTAATTCCAATCGAGTAGCCTTCCTGACAGGGCGGCCCTGCAGGACCCGGAGCTTAAGCTGCCCTAAAAAAAAAATTTAAAAAGCCCTTTTAGCTGCCTGTGTTTACTGCCTGACAGAAAATTGTGAGGTGGTTTTTGCAGAAACAAGGGGGGGGGGGGACAAGTGGGTGTGTGAAGACATAAGGACAGAGAGCCACAAAACAAAGAATATATCACATCAAAAAAAAAAAATGGCAGAGCAGTTGTGATTTGAGCCTTTCGCGCCTGCCGGGTAAAGACTGTTTTGTGTCCATCATATTTCTGGCCACTGAATCCAATGTACAAACAGATGCCAGCGGACTGGCAGCACATGAATGAAGAGGGGGACACATCAAAAGGTGCTGGGGCCCCCTTTTTTTTCCCCCTAAACCATGCTTGGCCGTTCCAAGCAGTATACAACCCCTCATTTTTCCCCTGCTGAGCACCACGCGCAAAAGACGAGCACGCACACACACACAGAAATACCAGTGCCTTGAAGAAGGAAAAGAAAGAAGAAACAACGACAAGCAAACAAGTGCGCACACACATACATATACACACCAAAACCTCCAGAAGCCACAACATCCATCAACATTATGTGTTCACCCGAAACGTTGCTCCAAATGAGTTGGAACGCACATAAGAGGAGCAGGATAATGAAAAACTTGCAGCGCAGCGGAGCACACAGCGGAGCATACAGAGTGCAACTTAAGACAGCAAGTCCTCAGAAAAAGGTGAATCATCGCTTTCCCGGTTTGCTTCTCTTTAAATAACTGTGAGGCATGTTTTTCATTTCAACACAAGGCACGCTGAAGCACGTGTAACACAACTTCAGAGTTGAGTTGCAGATTACAAGTAAACAGTCAAAAGCGGAACAAAAAAGGTGTTATACAGCAGGGGTAATCAGATAACATCTCTGGATGGAGAAAGTCGACACAAACATACTGTTTTTATGGTTGCTATGGCAACAACATGCAGAAAAGTGACTAATATTATCTTCTGTTGTCATTACAAAATGCCTGTCTTTCTGATTACTTGTAGAAACTTGACTAATATCAGTCAGGCAATATTATTGGGCTGATTTGGCTGATCGCAGATTTTTGGACTGTAGGAAAAATGTGTTTTAATTTCACTAAAAATGTTCAAACCTTTTTCAATCTTGCATGGCATCCTGAGCTTCATATCCAGCTTGGTATATGAATATTATAACCACTATAACCAAATGACTTCATATTGCAGCTTAAAGACTGACTGATGTGTCAGTAGCCCGATATTGGCCTTTTAAAGATATACCAGAAGGCATACATGTTGTTTTACTATATATAGAGATATTTTTTTACAGATCCTATAATGCAGAAAAAAGAAACTGTCTTAGTTGAAAGGGTAAAATAATGAACAAATATCATTTGTTGAAGAAAGCTGCCTTCAGAGTTATTTTGAATAACTGCTAGTGCAAACCCTCCATAGTAAAAGTATATTACCATCACAGCTGATGAATTACCTACACTGGCAGACAAACAGGTAATTGACATTTACTCCTCTTTCATTGCTTTCAATATCCTGTATTTATATGACTCTAATCTGCATGGCTACTTTTTTTAAAAAAACCCTCACCTGAAAAGTTTTTTTTTTTTTTTTTTTTTTTTTTTTAATAGGCGGATATATTTTGATGTGTAGTGAACACCAAACCAAATGATCATTTGTATGAAAACTTATACGTCCTTTTATATTGACTATGCTTCACATAGTCCTTTTCTAATTCACACAAAGTTGATATTTACTTCCAAAAGCTTAGGTTAAAAAAAAAAAGGAAGCTTTAAGAGGTTTGTAGTGTTCTCAAAAGGTACTTTTTGCTCACATTTGTTGTGGATTTGTTGGAATCAGCGTATACACAACATGGTGTATGGTCTCGTAACAGGTAACCATACAAATGCCACAACGGCAGTAAAACAAGGTGTTGAGGGAAGAATCTGCTGAGTGTAGTAGTTTATGTGAACTCACCTTGTTAGGCGCTGTGGCTGAGGGCGCTCCCCGAACTTCCTGCAAAGACAAAAAGTGAGAAGAAAAACATGAGTGGGTTGGTTACTAACCACAAACACACTGAGTAAACACGGCTGCAAACAGCGGTGCACCTAAACACGCACATAAACACATACTTGACACTTTGGCTTTTGACAGTGTGAGGCAGAGGAAGGTGACAGAACGCGTTGGTGTATTTTTATATTCGTGTAGACATTGTACGCATGCATCAACAATTTAAACTGAATGTAATGGACAGCATGATTTGGTGGTGGTTTAACAGAGTGCTCAGAGGATGACCACACAACTATCTCAGTAATCTCACTCATCCTGCAGCTGTGAACAGATAATGAGTTGTATATTTAGTAGTGATACAGACGTCACTGTCTGACAAAACAGCAATAAATTCACAAGTGTAGAGAACAGTAATAAAATATTAATGAACATATAATTACGGGAAGAGTTTCAGGCATCATGTGTGCAGCTCAGGATGGTTCACTGAACAGCTCAAGGCAGATTTCAGTCAATGTGAGGCTTTGATATAACGGGGGAAAGTTTGTTGCCAAAACAACATGTATTTTGTTCTCTGCAATAAATGAATGACTCTCCTGTTTCACACAGCTCACGACCACTTTCACTAAATAACGTTAGCTAGGTAGCAGCTACTAAGTGAATAACTGTTGGCCAAAAGAAACCAGAGGCCTCCCAATCACAGCCTGGAGGGGGAGGACGACGTTATTTGGACCCATTCTGAATCATTACCTTTCTTGCCATTAGCTTTGTGTCTAATAGACGGCTTGTAAAATCTGTATTAGGGTCTTATTATTGATGTTTGGACTTCTCTTCCACTGATATGTGTCTAGCACCTGAGATACAGTTTTTATCTAAATGCTAAACTGAAGGGATCAAAGAAACCCCAGAGGCAGGCGTCACTCTTCAAACAGCAAAGTCATAGGTCCAGAGGGTCCTCTTTGTTTTTAATTACAGAGAGTCTACATTAATCGACCATGAGCAAAACATGTGGCAGCTTTTGTCAAGCAACAGTGGAAAAGGATAAACTTCAAACCAAGGAAAATTTGGGGGGGGGGGGGGGACACTTAAATAAGACCGTAAAAGATAAGACTTTTAAAATGTTCACTAAGGGAAAACAAAACTTTGAGTTATTGGGAACTTTTCGGGGTTTCGTTCTCCTGCTTGGAAAGATACTTTGGAAACCCACAATGTGTGTGCTGCCTGTTTCGTGGTTTTACAGCTTCACCCTGCGTGACACAGAAGAAAGGCAGAACATCTTTCCGCTGAGTTTTCAGATCAACCTATTCTGCTGTTTAACCGAACTATTACAAAAGGAAACTCTGAGAGAAAGACACATTCAAAAAGATCAGCTTACTTTTCAAACACAAATGTCTATTTTGTTTGAAAAAAGAAAAAGTGAATTATTCACTTAAACTTTAGGTTTAATTCAGCCAGCTGAACACCTTATGTATCAGAAAACTGATTTGAGTCAGAACTGAAACTCTTAGTCATAGACAGCAGATTGCAGAGAAACCACCTCCAACACCACATAAAGACAACGTGTCATATATCACAGCTCAGGTTTTCTGGTCAACCTATTTATTATGATGGTAAAGCAGTGACGTACACATATAGTACAGTCAACCTCAAACTCTTGAATATTATTCCTCAGTGTATAAAAGCACAACATGCAAACTTCATCAGAAGACAATAAAAGTCAGAACATCTGGTAGCGCATACTGAGTTATTCAGATGTCATTATTAGGGATGTAAAGATGAATCGTGAGGCAGTTAAAAAATCGATTCAAAAGGAGTCATGGTTCACATCGGAGCTCTGAAAAAAAATGAATCGCAGTAATATCGTGAGCATCAGCAGCTGTAGAGCAGAGGCGTTGGTTGTAACAGGCAGGCGTTACCATGGCAGCTGCGGAGGCCAAACCATACCAACAAGTGGGTCTGGGTCTCGCCCCCCCCCCAAACGAGTGCAGGAGCCAAAGAGATTACAATGCGCATTAGTGTTTTCATGACAAAAATGAAAGGAATCTTTTTCAGTCATCTCATACTTTGTCTTCAGTCTCATTTTTTTTGTGAAATAAATCGTGAATCTTATCGTATCGTGCGTTGAGTGAATCGTTTACATCCCTAGTCATTACTCATGAACGTAGAAGAAAACCCTTCGCATTCCACAAATTAAAACCTATCAAGCTTCTAAAAATGATTGAAGTCCAGCAGTTCTGCACTCCTTACTTTGCTATTCAACAGACGGGTCATCGTCAGAAACATCAGCAGCAATCTTTTATTTTGCAGTTAATGCATGGATTGGATTCACGCCATAAAAGAACGTTACACAGTGGACCCTGCAGATATAAAGAGCACATTTTCTCATAGACAATCATATTTATCCAGCACACAAACTCAGTGTTGAGCTCCATTAACAGTTTGATTATGCCGCTGAATTAGGGCGCACTCACACTGGGCAAAGTTGTCCCCGTACGGTGCTTAAGCATGATAGCCCCTCCTTTACACTAGGCAATCTGTACCGTACCTGAGCACGCTTCACCCCTAAAGTCCAGTTCGTTTGACTAGTGAGCGCTCCAATCCGCTGCTCAAGCACGATACACTTCCTTCGGCCCTGGCACGCTAGGAATAGGTGCGCTTCGACATGGTACGGTTCATGCACGAGCACTAGCACAGTTACACAATGTGGACAGCCATCGTTATCGAGAAATCCCGGAGTGTTATGTCCGAATCAAAAGCAGAAAACAAATCTCTGTTCAAAAGTCTGTTCATCTCACTTCCTTCATTTCATTCATTTTTATACAATGGGAGTCAAGCCGACTGACAGACTGACAAACACAGTGATGAAAGTAAAACCCTGTAAAAAGGAAGCATGCAACTCTCTATCTGAACTGTTAGTAAACTCCTCAAAACACCAAGAGTGCAGTGTTTCCCCTACCATTATATTAGGGGGTATTTATTTAAAGATTTGTTTTTGTGCCTTTATTGTAGAGATAGGATAGTGGATAGAGTCCGTAATCAGGGAAAGAAGTCATTTAAGGAAACCTTTCCGATAGAAAAGGACAGCTGTCATTAAAAGTTACACATGAACACCAAGATTCCTTCAAGTGTTCGTGTTGGCGTGAACACAACGCTGTAAACCTAGGGGAAACACTCAGAGTGAATACCACAAGAAGAGCATTGAAGGGGATTTTGGCAAAAAAAAAAAAAGAAAGAAAATAAATTAGGTTGCTACCCACACGTTAAGCTTTGTTGCTCATTCCACGAATGCATGATCCGTACAAGTTATACCTCGTTGTAAAGGTGACTAATCAGGCTTCCCAACGATTAGTATTATTATTAAAGGGGCGAAATAAGTGACTGAAAAAACGTTTCGAGGATTCATTTCACTTTCAACAGCAACTGAAAATTCAAAAAGCATATTCGCTACTGATATAATAGAAATAGCGATACGTGGCGGGCATGACACGATGTACATGCAATGCGACGTGCAAAATATAGCCATTCTATGCTGTATCGAATCCCCCCCCACCTTTAACAGTTACCATGGAGTTTTCCTTACTGATAAATGTGTACAAAAATGTAAATAATCTACGGGGATCTCCAAAACCAATTCAAGCCCGCAGAGGGATAACAGATTTTATAATTCTGTAAGGTGAGAGTTAAACTAAGGTGAAGAATTTGACCTCTGTCTGTGTCTTTCATGTTGATCATTAGAATACCAGGTGAATGACGACACTTAGAAACACACCAGAAGACAAGAAATACAATCTTTGATGCATAATTAACACCATAAATTGACTTTTCTTTTTTTTACATCACGTAAACATACTCATGTTTGCTTTGAAGTAAAGTTAGAAGACTGAAGATTTTTGATTGGTTTTCTTTCAGAAATACCTGCTGCTTTTAGTCCTCCACTTTTATGGCAACTTTAGGGTGATGGGTTTAAAAGAAATAAAATGAAGAATAAGCACTTTCCATCTGTCTGCTGGACATGGCTAGCATTTAGCGTTGTGCATGTATGCAGCACGTGAAGGTGGCTGTGAGGGTGTGTGTAAATGTGTCTTACTGAGAAACTGAGTGTCAATGAGTCACATTTTCCTCCTTGTGTATGAGGTGGCAGCTTTGCAGTCTGCTCATCAGCGTGTCAGTACATCTTCCATGCTATCAACAGAAACTGTCCTAATTGTCTGTACTGGGCAAACACAAAATGTAGAGGGATGTAAATATGGGGGGAAAAAAAAAAAAGATGCAGAGAGGAGATGAGGGCCCCAAAAAAAAAAAAAAAATGGAAGTGTGATCGGTGCAGGAGGCAGAAAGGATGGAGCAGAGCAGGAATGATTAGAAAGGAGGGCGATCAATAAGGTTCCCACAGAGAAACACTGATGCCTCAACTGGCTAATGGATTCCAGACGGCTCTCTACCCCCCCTCCTCCTGTAAACTGCACCCCCCCCCACCGATGCGTTTGGGGAGCGATGGAGGAAGGAGTAAAGGATACTGCGGGGAAAGAGGGGTGAGATTAAAGGCGAGAAGAAGAGGATGGCGTGATGTGAAGAGGGGGATGAACAGTGAGGATTTAGAGGGGGATAAACGGGGAGAAAAAGAGGTGAAATATCAGGAGAGTCTGCACACATGAATCAATGGTTGCTGCATTTAAAAGCTATTTTTAAAACATACATCATTACAAAAATCAGATATAAAATCCATTAGCATCATGAATCAAATTCCAAAATCCTCGCCTGGTTTTATTTTGAAAGGGTGAGGTGTATATAGACGAACAAAGGTGGTCAGAAGTGTAAGAAATTCAGGTCGGCAAGTTTCTATTCAAAGCCGCCACCTTGCATCCACCTCCACAAGATCTAACACTTCTGAAACACGCAAACAACAACACGAAGAGGACCAAACACACGCAGGAAACCACAGAAAAGAAAACTGCAAAGACAAAGGACAGGCAGATGAATATGTAAGAGTTGATGCTCTGAAATGGCAAACACCAAGAAGTTCAACAGAGAGCATGGGCAGAAAAGTCTTTTTTTTTTTTCCTGCAACTTAATATCATTTTTAGAATCTAGACGAAGACTAAGACAATCTTCAGCATCTTAATAACCTTACTCATTTTGTCTTCCATTCTAAGCTTTGTAGTTTTACCTTTATAGACACTTAATGCATTCTTTATAACTTCCTATTTGTTCGCTAAATTGTGATCCCTCAGATAAATCCCATTTTTTTCACGACTCTGCAAAAGTGCAAAACAAAAAGTTAGACAATCAGCACTCCTTTTTAAAGTAGTCTCATCCTTTCCATAATGAACTACGACTCATCATGTCTCTAACGTGCACACAGTAACCTAAACAGGAGGCTGGAGGTGGATGCAGGAAAAAGGGAAGCACAGTTAGAAGAGCTGTGTCTCCCTTCCTCCTCCTCCTCCTGCTGACTATCATCGATTTTTTTTTTTTTCCGGAGGAGAGGGAGGAGTGACGGTGAACACTGCGGACAAACAGCGGTGGTGAGAAATCAAACAACAGGGATGATTCACTGTGATGAGATACAAGGGGAGGTTACTCCAGCAAGCAAAACACAGGCACATGCCTGAAGCTAAGGAAATGACAAATTCATCCAGAGAGATCAGCATGAAGATGTACAGCACATAGATCTGGTTTTATTCTACAATAAGAGAGGAAAGAAACCAGAGAACAAGAGTTTGAGGACAATTCAGCCCCCTCAACAACCCAAGAGAAAATCACGTCTCTCACTCGAGGACACTTGAACATTTTAAGTAATTTACAAAACAACTGGAAACTTTTTCATTCATCATCACCACCTTCAACTGCATTTTTTTTAATATAAAAAAAATAACTAAGATGATTCAGTACCAAAGCAAAATACCTTTTCATCAGGAGGGTTTTTATGCATTGAATTTAAGGACATTTAACTAAATAGTGTTTTAAGTTCAAATCTTGAAATGTAGATACATCGACCTTTTGTAATGAACCTGAAAATGATCAAACTTATTTCCCAGACCTCTCTTCTTCCTCTCAGGTGTGTTTAGGAACCCTTTAATGGCCCTCTTTTTTTACTGTGACTAAATCCTATTAGGAACCTGAGAGGTGAATCAAACAGCTCAGCCAGCTCTCTAGCTCTTTAGCCTGGCATGGTTACTACTGGGTAAGTGTGCCAAGGCCGGAGCAGTGCGTGGGATCACACAAACAGTGTTTCATTTACAGTCAATGTGAGCGGCAGAGGAAGTCCTGACTCGAGGCTTTCACTGGGAACTGAGAGTGATGTCACGGCTGGCACGGCCAAAGTTAAACAAAGACAAAATTTGGTAATTTAAAGCAAGACCGAGATTTGCTGTATGTCAATTTTTTTTTTTAAGTGTAAGAAACCCATGCAGCTACAACCACTAGAGAAAATGAGTGTGCAAATTTTAAAAAAAATCAATCATTTAAAGCAATTACTAAAAATATATGCGAGCCCTTCGTTAAAAAAAAAAAAAAAAGGAAATGTTTTCAGCATTTTCTAACAAAAAAATCATCATATGAATTTGATGCTTTCATCATGCTTCGGTTTTCATGGAGTCAAATTTGCCCATAACAAACACTGTTAATTCATTTATCATTTAAAGGGTGATTTCTTTCAACAAGTAGCTTGCCCGCTTTGGTTCTAACGATTTATCAAGTAGCTTCAACGAATCCACTAGTTTGCAACTGTTGTTGATTAATCAGTTGTGGTGATCATTTTAAAATAGAACTTCATTTACTTCGACTGCAGCTTCTTCTACTTGACTATTCTTTAGTTTGAACAGAATATTATCTCATGCAGATTTTTCGGACATTTCAAAGTCTAAACTAATCAATGAAAAGAGATAATAATCTTATCAAATGTAACATGGGAAGTGGACTGCTCTTACATAGTGCTATTCTAGTTTCAGACCCCTCATAGTGTTCTTACACTACATGTCACATTCATACATTCACACACACTGATGCCATGGACAGCCCATCATCATTTCATAAGAATCTCACACAAATATGGGATCAGTGTCTTGCCCAAATACGTTTTTTAACATGTCGACTGCAGGAGCGGGGGATCGTACCACCATCCTTCCAATTGATGAAAAATAACCCACTTTTCCACTGAGCTAGTCGGGCATCAACATCTTTGTACTGTGACAGTTTTCACTGAATGAAAAGTTGTGCCATGGCCCACAACTATACGTTAAATATTCTATATTTCATGAAAACAGAAAAGATTAGATTTGAACCTGTAACTCTTCTTCTGTACAATTTAACACACTGTGGTTGGCAGCAGTACCTCAGTCTCGACTGACTGCTGACTGACAAATTGAGGAAATCTTTTTTCGACACAGGAAAATGTGAGAAGTAAAATAACACACACACACACACTGTGTTCCCCGTTTGTTTGCCTGAACACACGCCTAAATCGGAGACAGTGAAGGCAGCGTTCCTCTTGTTGTAGAAGTTTACAGCCAGAGATTTGAACTCTGATGCAACTTTCCAATCCGAGATTGTCAGCTTCACTTTCACAGTGATGGATTTGGCTGATGCTGTTTGGAGCTCAACGTTATCCTTGAAGTCATGGGAAAAGAGATAAAAGCTCTTCCATCCTGCCAACAACCAAATTCTAAAGGGAAAATAAAATGTGTGTAATATTATTTGACATAAGTAAGTTTAAAATATGAAAATATAACAAATAGTCTTATCCAATAGATATATTTTATTAATGACTTTAACAGCACACCTAATGGGATTTTTTTTCAGATTATTATTTTTTTTTTTACAATTTTGCCAATACTAGTTTTTAAAAAATATATGTTTTAATTAAATAACTCTATGGATTTATTTCCTAATTGAATTAACTTTACTTTCACAAACTTCACACACAAAGACTGACAATTTATCAGAAACCAACCACAGCTCACCAGCCATCGGGTGATGATGCACCATATATCTGTGGTACAGCAGATAAAGACACCGGGATAAACTACACACCAAACTTCCCCTCAGGCCTCTTTCACACACACACACCGAAAGCCACAAACACTGAGGTCATAGTAAGCCTCTCTTTGCAAAAAAAAAAATACATAAATAAATGAATTCATAAAATTCCGAGCAGGCTGATACGACGCAGACATCCAGTCATCTAGAAATCAGAAGGGAGCTCTCAGACATTCTTCACTTAAATGAATAAAATACCTCCTTTTCAAAACCATTTATCTTTACTCAAGATTTTGGCCAGTGGTTTAACATTTACAGAGAGGCCAACAATATGACAACCACAATTACCTTACGGTTAAAGAGTTCACCTCCAACAAAGTTCATGTAAACCTCGTAATCTGCATGCTCATTTATAACATTTCCATAATTCACTGGTCTTTTTTGACATGCACAGGCACCCTGTTGGACTGAAAACTATCATTTCTACAAATCTATAAAAAGAACATGCAGAAAATAAATATATTCAAACTAGAAGATGGCAGCTAGGCTCAACAGGCTGCTTGGTAAGATCAGATCAGTGTCAAAAATGTAAATACAACCATAGCTTAGTACTATGGCACCTGTTTATGTTTAATCAAATATCAGTTCTTAAAATTACTGTGACATTTGGTATAGAAGATCGACTTGAAACAAATTTGAAAGGAGGGCTGTGCATGTGTGACCACTTTACTGGTATTGAATGCTGAGACATGCGCCTTCATGACTGAAAGTACAGCCTTCATCTTCACACTGCAGGTGACCTGGCGTGAGAGCAAATTTGCTCTTATTCGCTGATGTTTTGTAAGCAGCAATGATGGCAGTGTTTCCCCTACCATTATATTAGGGGGGAGGATAGTGGATAGAGTCGGAAATCAGGGAAAGAAGTCATTTAAGGATACCTTTCCGATAGAAAAGGACAGCTGTCATTAAAAGTAGCGCATGAACACCAAGATTCCTTCAAGTGTTTGTGTCGTCTTAATTTTTTCCCTTGTGGAAATGTGGACTCCAGCGCTGCACACATTTAGCACATGGACAGTAGAATCAATAAATAAAGACAGAAAAACAGAAAACAATCCACATGTAAACAGAGAAGAACAGCCCAATGTGAACCACAAACAACATACTTTTAGGGATGTCAAGGCATTTCAAAATCGATTCAAAAGGAGTCAAGATTCACATCAGAACTCTGACAAAAGAATGGCAATAATATTGTGAGCGTCAGCAGCTGTAGAGCAAGATATTGGAATGGAGGACGCACCGCCGTCTTTTAAATCGGAGCTGTGGAAGTGTTTTGGCTTCCCCAAGACCGAAAATGAAAGAGCTGAGAAGATAACAGACAAGTCCAAAAACTGTGTGCAAATATTGAAAGAAGACAGGGAACTACACAAATAGCACAACCTACATGATGCAGCATTTAAATCAACACCAAGGCCAAACCACACTGATAAGCAGGTTTGCAGCCCCGCTCGCCCAAAACGATTGCAAGAGCCAAAGAGATTACGAGGTGCATTGAGTGAATCGTTACATCCCCACTGTGTATCGCATATTACCGATATTGCACAAGATCTGCATAAAAGTAGGCATGAGTCCTGGCTGTTCATGTATTTAATTAAAGTATATCTAAACTCTGGAACTTGCACAAATGTTGTTCTAGGCTACCACAGTTCAACTCTCTGGACAATGAGAGTATTACACGTGTAGCCAAGCTTTCTGGGTTGATCTAAATAAATGTACTTGGTAATAAAATGATCAACGGTACACAGAGTTTTAACTTCTCCAGCCACTGCTTCAGTTTTATTCAGCGTACACACACAACTGCTTTAAAGCACCTACAGTTACTCGAGTGACAAATAATAATAATAATAATACATTTATTTATATAGCACCTTTTAAAAATACAGGTTTACAAAGTGCTTTGACAAACAAGAACAAAGCGAACTAAACCAAACACAGAAGAACATTAACAACAGTAAGAATATAACAGACGCTAAATACAATTCAACAGAAAAAAAACCAAAGTGCACGATACACAACCAGACATATAGAACACAAGAACCATCACAAGAACCATCATAAGAACCCAGGAAACACAAGAACCCAACAACAAGAGCTGAGACCAAGAGGACCAGAGATTTAAAAAGATGTAAGAAACTAAAAGAGCTGAAAAAAATAAATAAAAAGAGAACAGCAATAAGAAGGTAAGAGCAGTAAAAGAAATACAAACAAGTGTTTAAAGGATAAAAAAACCCAAAACTATAATATTAATAAAAAGAAAAAGTAAATATAAATATGAAACATAAATAGACAAAGTAAGTAAGATAAGAAATTACCAAGTTAAAACATAAGAGGAGATTAAGATATGAGCATAAATATGAGATAAGAGCATAAATGAACTCCAAAAGTCGAGCGAGCATACAACAAACACAGAAAAGTCTGTTACGCATGTCTCAGCTCAGCCGGGACCAGGAGAAGTGAACAAAAAATCACCATAATGTGCAGTGCAATATCTGTGGCACTCTTCTGCACAGACACACTAAATGAACTGATCAGATGAAAATGAACCTCTGTGGAGGGCGGAGGGGAAATTCAGAGTCTTGCCTTCTCGCTCTTTGACAGGTACTCTCTGACATATGAGGTCTTAGTGACAGAGAGGGGTGACAGTAGCTATGAATAGAGCATCGACCACCCACATCCACATGCGAACACACCAACACACATCAACGCATGCACGCGCAACGGGGGGGGGGGGGGGGGGGAGGGGCTCTGATTGAGAGAGTGAACCCGGCCCGGGGTACTCAGACGGTGATGTGTTTGACAGCTGTGACTGACAGTCCAAACAGAGCAGAGGGGAAAAAAAAAAAAACACACATCAACGCCCGAAGGCTCAGAAACACACACCCTGACATGTCCTCAGCAGTGCAGCTTTTACTAGTTAATCAAAAAAAAAAAAAAGGTCTGAAACTAATGCATCCATTATTATTAATCACTATTAATCACATTTTGTGCCTTTATAGTCATCCACAGTGTCTCCCTGTGGCCACAGGGATGAAAAAAGGGCGTCGCCACTGCATTTTTGAATGGTTCTTTTTCATTTAAAAAAAAAAAAACCTTGAGACAGCTCACCCGACAATTCTAAAACAATATTCTCCTTATCACGTCAAACATTTCACTACATGACTGTTCTTTTTTTTTTTTTTTAGCTGTTTTCATTTAGTTTTTGATCCGTAATAAAAAAAAAAAGGTAATTTTTTCCGGTTAAAAAAATTCAACAACAAAAAGAATGAACTTGTGTCATACAGCAGTCGGTCAAACAATAAACAAAGCACTAAAATATGTGTTATTTAGATGACTACAGTGTTTGCAGGCTCTACACAAAACCCCGCTCTTAATGGAAGCAGAGCGACATTTGACAGGAAACTGAGGCACTGTGACCTCGCTGTCAACTTCAGCACGGTTGACTTTTTATGGCCAAAGTTGACAAATAGGAAGAAGCGTCCCCCCCCCCCTCTGACTATGATGTTCCATGTTCTTTGTACACTACCTACCAATTTAGGAATCAATCAAACATCCATTTATCCATCTATGTTAGCATAAGGAATGCTACTGATGCTACTAGTTGATGAAAATAACTCTTAATAAAAATGACTGATCCCAGTAAAACATCATGTACGTGCACCAGGTTACATTTAGATACGAGGAAGTGACAGCTGAATGCTCCTATCCAAACTGATGTGCAGTGACTGGGCTTTTCTTTGTTGCTCAAGAATACAACTGATGTCAGAAAAACTGTTAACGTGCTAGTGAAAAGCATCTTCTGTGTGTTCGATTACAAAATACATCATCCCCTTAAAGGAAATGACTTGATGGCCTGTGGTCTGACAAAATACAAAAACTGGACATTTTTGACACTCCCTTTGATCAAAACATCTCGCTTTAATCAGCTGGAATATGCCAATTTATCATTAAAGGTTTGACATGTTAAAAAAAAAAAAAAAAAAAAAAAGACAATATTTCCTTTTATCTTTTGTTAATGTTGAGCTTCCCAGGCGTCTCAAACACAACCAGCAGACACCAGACGCCATCGTTCATCTGCTCGGGGTCTCTAGGGTCAGGCTGTGACCCCTGAGGTCACCCTGCAGGCAGAGTGTTCACACACCAGTCGTGTTTGCATTTGTAGATTTGGCCTAACAATCCAATCGTTGGTATTTTTCCACTTCTTTGGACACACTGAAAATGAGCATTGAGTATGTTTGGGGCTCATGCACAGGAAAAATATGGCACAAAAGCCTTGGTCTTCCCACTTTATCGCACTCTATAACTAACTATGAGATAACACTGTGATGTAAAATATGCCGCGTTTGATGAGTGCGAGCTTGCATCTGCACCTAATTAAACTGTAGTTTGCACATCTCACGCACAATGGTGGCTTACTTGCACTCACAGGCCCCCGTGTGAATATGAAACCACATAACAAGTGTGTGTATGTGGTTTGTACACACACATAATACACACACACACAGGGCTCCAGGAGAGCACACAAACTGCAGTGTGTGTGTGTGTGTGTGTGTGTGTGTGTGTGTGTGTGGAAGAAGAGGGATTAGGGCCTATAAAAAGGTGTCTGGTTTCCCCGCCTGAGGGCTGATAGCAGATATCACAACTCCTGCGAGTGGCTGTACACCTCATTATCAACACAGCGCTCAGCTTCACCCCCACGGCTACACCGGCCTCTACAGCCACAGGCCATCGCGCTGACACTGAACCTCGCTCTGACCGGGGATAGGAACAGAGCGCTTTTTTTTTTTTTTTCCCCCAATGGTAGATTCATGTTTTCTTACGATTTGTAGAGCAATTTGTCAACAGTGAACAACAGCCATATTTTCACAACGCTGTTGAAATGCAGCTAAATACAGGTGGGTAAGATTGAAAAGTGTGAAAATAGGCACTAAGACACGAGGTCCAAGAACATGTTTTAAGGATTGTTCATCGAAATTCTTATCAATCTTTAAAAATATGAGTAACTGTTTGTTTTTTCTGTGAGGCAGTGTACAAGTGTCTTTCTCCTGTCTTCAGCAACAGTTTTGCATTAAAGTTTAGGTGTCCTTTGTCAGATTTCTGATTTAGTGATTCACCGGTGTAAGTGGAGCCGATATGTTGTTGGTCTGATGACTTTACTGAAGCAGAAAGTGTAAGGTAGGGCTTCCTCACAGAATTTAAGATTATATGAAGTCATAATACATTTTTTTTTTTACAGTTATAAAGCATCATTCTGCAAAAGCATAGACTTTTTAAAGCAGGTGTGCAAGAGTATCTTTCATGACATATGTGCATTTTTTTTTTTGAAGTAAAGGAAGGAGGAAGCTGAAAACCACCTTTTCCACAGCCTCCATGAGCTGACACCTGACAACAGGCTTGTTGATTTTCACCACACAAAATCAATTTAAAAAAAAAAAAAAACTTTCTGGCTGCAGTTGCAAGGCTGTTAACTTTTTTCAGTCCTACAAACTACTTCCTGAAAGCTCTTCGGCAAACAGCCGGCGTTGTTTAAAAGTGAAGAACAGAACCAGCAGTGTTGCTCCTTGTTTCGGTTACCTGTGCATGACGTGTTCTTAAAACTTTTGTGATCGGACAAAGAAAAATGTGCAACGAGTCTCACCAAGCGAGTCAGGAAAAAAGTGGAGACACCATTAGAAATTCAAATCCTCTAGCTGAATCAAGCCTGGCAGGCTTTCGGGAAAAAAATACTTGTGTACTGATGTCACAGCCACAATAGGTTTTTTAATACTGTTATAACACACAGAAAGCATAAACATCTGCCTTTATAACACACACACACACACACACATACACTTCCTCTGCAGCAGCGTGCCATGCTGTGTGTGGCCTGCAGTCAGCGTATTACACACGCATCTTTCAGGCACGTATTTAATCATTGAGAAAAAAAAAAAAACTGTCACAGTGGAAGCAGCCAAGTTTGGGCACTTAACTCGTGTCCTAAGTCAACCCCGGGAGGGGGTGGAGGCAGGAGGGACAATGTGAAAAACCTTTTAAAAAAAAAAAAAGAAGAGGAAGAAGTGGGGACTACTGCAGCTAAGATGTGGTTGAAGTTGGAGGCTCGCTCCCTGCTTGGCTCCGCTGCATGCCATGTGCCACAGTGCATGCCAACAACCACAGCAGCAAGCGAGGAGAGGAGGAGGCAGAGTCACGACAAATACCCTTTCAATCTGGCCTATTAGCAAAGACCCTTAAAGCTTACAACAAGAGAGGAAGAAAACAGGATGCATTTCTTGCTTTTTCTTTTCAAAGGTATCATTTGAAGAATAGCCACGCTGCAGGCCGACAAAGTCATTTCTTACATATTACAAGTAGCTGTAGTAGCAAATAAGGTCGATAACCCATATGGTAAAAACTGCTAGGTTAGCGAGCACACTGCGTGAGGAAGGAGACGAGAGTAAGAAACTGTGGTTGATTAAGATCCTTTAAGGGGAAAAAGGTCATTCTGCATCTAAATACTTTTAGATTCAAGAGCGACAGAGTTATTAATACATGTAGTGTGACGTGATGAGGAAACTGAAGTTTTAACTTATATGCACTGTTTATTTGTATTGTTAAATCTCATTTAATCACATTTTAAACCCTTTAAGTATGATTATATTTATTAATAATCTATATATTGTTTGTACACTATGTCCTTTTTTTATTTGGCTGATTATGTTATCCTATTCATCTTTCTCGACAGTGGAACTTGCTGTTGTGTTTGACTCGTGTGTTCTGCAAAGTGCAGACAGTGCTTAGACCCAAACACGTCAGCTAATGAACTGTGCGAGCCTAATCTGCTATGTGTAACTTGTTCTTCAAGAGTACAGCTCAATGGACCACAAAAGGATTTATGCTTTGTGTTTGTATTGTTTGTTTTTAAAGTGGGGCACCACAGTTACTGATACTGAAAACAAGCAGCTTTTGATATTAGACTGCAGCACTGAGACTGATCTTTCTTATTATTGACCGAGTCGCGGGAAATTAAGGTTGTCAGAATTTCAGTAAGTCTGATGCCTTTGTGTTTTAAAACAACACAGTCTCCATGAAAAAAAAAAATGCGATGAAAATAAAAATTAGGTGGCAGATAAATTCATTTAATACTCCTTAGAATAAAAATAGGGTCCTGACTTTTGATCCAAAATACACTCCCATATATGACGAAAAAACCATGATTCAAATTGAATCAGGATATTTTAATTATCTGCTTAAAAGACTCTTCTGAATCTATATTGTAGGGTATAATAGTGCCTAATAAGTATTTTTAAACCTTGTCCAATACAAATAATTCAAGAACTACCTGAACTTTGTACTACATGACCTTGTTTGACTCCTCTTCCTCTTGTGAAACGACACCTCAGATTTCTTTGCTCTGAGGCGGGTGTGCCAAACCACAGAGTGAAAATGAGTCAGATAGCTGTAATCATTTATTAAAAAAAAAAAAAAGGATCTATTTTTCCCTCTGATGAATCCCCAATGGTTAACTTAAAAACTGCTTGAAAGAAGGGCGAAACAAACGAATGAAAGGACGATGTGATTGGACTCACAAAAGAGCTAGAAAACGATCCTTTATACGAAGTTCAATGTCGCATGAGCAGAAGGAGAGAAACTTTGACGTCTGTACGTGGCTGCTGATGAGCTGTCCGACCCTGAAAGGCTGACTGGCTGCAGATGGCAGAGGTCTGGTAGCTGCCCCAAGATGCCCCGCTGGAGGCAGAATCAAGGGCGTGTGTGTGCGTGTGTGTGTGTGTGTGCGTGTGTGTGTGTGTGTGTGTGTGTGTGTGTAGAGTTGGGTGGGTCACATCAGTCTGCACTTGCCTTCACACAAACACACACATACACCAAGGGCACCAGCTCCATCTGTCTTTGACATGGGAGCGCTTAATGACAGAGGCAGAAAAGCCAAAGAAAAAAGGCCTCCTTGCTCTCCCCTCCTTTCCCTTCCCTTCTCTCCTCTCCCTCTCTCGACCGCACACTTCCAACATCAACGGCTCCATATGTTCGGACTTTTTAAAAACTTGGTCTGGCACAAAATCAATAAGACATCTAGACGTCGCACGCCCGCACACCGTCTGTACATAGTGTAATCTGGCTTAGGAGCTGGAACAAACGGAGCAAGTACATTATACACAATACGTCTGGAGTAATGAAATTTCCCGTGTGTAGCCCTACACACACACACAAAAACCCACACTTGATGCCTGTTCTATCTTTAATGAAGTCTCCTTTGTGATGCCCTGTGCTGCCGGCCACCTGGCTCCATTCAGTCCTCCGATAACACTCCCGAGTCCTGAGATAGTCCTACACTTCTTACACAAAGAGGTCCTAGCTGATCTGATTTTTCCTGCATGTCCCTACAATCAATAAAGAACGCGGTGATATTAAAGTTGAGTTTGAATCGCTTCACAAAAGGTTGGAATACAGCACGAGCACTGCGTTTCAGCTATAGGAGGACTTTTCAGGCTACAATTCATGAGTGGACTTGTTGTTTTCTGTTCAGACGTCATAAAAAGGCTTTTCAGCATTTCAGTTTTACTCATCAGACAGCTGAGGAAGCGTTTTACTATGATATCTAAAAAAAAAACACATGGGAGAGAAAATCTTATATACATTTGTCTTTCTACTGACGCAAATATGGCTGTAAATGACTAATTTACAATTCTGCAACTTTGAAAGTATTGGTGACTGTGTAAAAAAACAGGCCAGCAAAGAACTGGTTTAAGTCAACTTTTAAAATGTTTTATAAAGAAGGGCATAAGTGCTAGGCATAAGAAAAAAGCATATTGCATGTTAAGAAGGAAGTCAAAATGTCAGTATCAAAGTCTAGATGTTTGGAATGAAGTTGAAATGTTGGTAATAAAGTCAAACTTTCAAGATACCAGACAAAAAAAAAAGGGAAGCTCTTTGTTTTTGAACTTTTTTATAACACTACAATGTATTTCATTAGACGCTTTTGTCCAAAGCCTCATCTGAGTGTAATTACAACACGAGGAGAAATGTCAGTTAGTGCCAACAAACAACTTGAAGTCTCAGGCGCAGGTGCTGACAGCAGTGGCTGGAGTGTTTGGTTTTACGTTTGGTTCTCTGTGTGTTTTTTTCTCATTAACAACAACATTAACAGCTTCATCATCAAAATAATCTTGACTATTCTTACCAGCATTAACACCATCCTCAATATCACCACCATTATCGTCATCACGATCATCACAGCATGGTTATAAAGTGTGCAGGTAAGGTAAAGGAAAGAGCAGAATGGGTGGAAAGGAAAGGGAAGCGTCTGATCGAATGGAGTTTGGTAATTCATTTAACCTCTGGGGGATTACAGAGTAGAACCGTCTAGTTGCCTTTCATAGGCAGAGCGTAGGGAGCAGCGAGGATTTGAATTTGGTGCGAGCAGCAGAGGGGGGAGGTGAGCAGTGGAGTGACATGTGCAGGTTGAAAACCAGTCGTGCTTTGGATCACCTGCAGAGGTTTAAGAGTGCAACGTTCTTTGATACAGTGCAATGATAATGATGCTACCATGCCACACTATACAAGACCACACAACACAATATGGGGCCAACGAGGAGGATAAAATAACGATAGTGTCATTCTGTGATAGTTTATATATCGCAGGACAAGCATATACCATTACATCACAGTATCTGATGAACTTAAGAGAACAGAATGCTCCTGAAAGGTCAAGTTCAGGTTTGATGTATCAGTGCAATTCAGAGTCAGTTTCATCTTTTATATTATATTAGATCCCGACCGATTGATTGGCCAGCTGATAATAATAGCCAATTTTGACATATCCAGTGACTATTTTCCCCTCCCAGCCCCAAAAATCTCATATCGGTATTGCTGTATCAATATTTTGTTCCATTCCCTACTGGCCTTTTTAAATAGCTGGTTCAGTTAAAAACATGTCTGAACATACGATTGTATTAGAGATACACCGATGAACTTTTTTTCAGTTCCAATCTATACCGATACTGACTCCGATATTTTTTTCATCATAAGTGACATTGGTATTAATGCTAATTGTATCATGTGTAAGGCTAAACAAAGCTGTAGTTAACCTGGCTTTATATGTATAAAGAAAAGAGCCTTTTAGAAAATAATAATAAATGAAAATGCATAAAAGCTATCCGATATCCTGATACCGATTTATAAGACTGGATGTGTCCCATTTCTAGCTCATATTGAACTTATAGGGGTAATTATCAGGTCAATCAAGCTACAACAGTATGGAGTTTAAGGACAAATCAGACAAAGGTGCTGCCTCGTAAAATTACGTTTTAACTGCTCCCTGATTTTCTGCTCACACTGATCAGAAATATAAAAAAGACAGAGGTAGAGTACAAAGTCGCGTGGGCTGTTTAAAGTAAACACAGCCACAGGAGACGCAGAACAGAAAACGTTTCAGCGCAAGTGCAAAGACACGCAGCAATGTGATCTCGTAAAATTAGACATTCAGAGTCAAAAAGCTGCACTAAAGTGACAGGTGTGACTGTATCTGAAGACATGCACAGAATGGCGAGGGTTTGGGGTTGAAGTGGGTCATGTGCTCGGGGGGGGAAACTGTCAGGAGAGAGAGAGAGAGAAGAGCGAGGGGACGAGGCGAGGGAGCCTTGAACCCTGAATGAACCACCCTTTCCCACTCCCCCTTTTTCCCCCCTTCTCAATGCTGTTGAGCCGATGACTCACCGCTGGAACGAGAGGGAATCTAGAGGTGGTTGTGTGTGTATGTGGGGGGGGGGGGGGGGGGGAAGTAGTTGAGATCGAGCGCACCACAGCTACACTGCCACAGCGCGTTCTGTAGCAGAAGAGTCATCAATGAGGGAGCAGGTGGTATGATAACTCTGATGGCTGCTTTGTCGAGGCCTTTAGCCTGAGCCTGAATCACAAACACAGACCACAAGTCCTTGTGAAAAAAAAAAAAAAAAAACATGATTGACAATCATTGACTCCCTAAAGAAACCAAAACAATCTATGCAATCCTCATTTCACTATTTTAAGATTAAAATTGAAAAGGACTGACAATTACAGCTTCTCCGATATGAAAATGTCACTATGATTATTTATTGCATTTCTTCCAATCTTGGAACCAATTGTCTCATGGAAATATAACTTTCAGGAGCAATGCCAACTATTTTGGGCTCACACTGTATCCAGAGATTCTTTTCCATGTATTGCCATTGGCAGTTTTAACAGTCTATCAACTTGAGAAGCGAGAATGCACATCCCTAGAAACTAGGGGATGTGCGCGTCCACTAAACTGTTTACACCTCCCTGCTAGATGACACCCGAATCATCCAGTCTTTACAGACATTTTTAACACCTCATTGGAGACATGCCACGTGCCGGCCTGATTCAAAACCTCCACCATCATTCCTGTCCCCAAAAAAACCAAGGACCACAGGACTTAATGACTTCAGACCCGTCGCCCTGACCTCTGTGCTGATGAAGTCTTTTGAGCGCCTTGTGCTCTCCCACCTCAAAGACATCACAGACCCTCTCCTTGGACCCCATGCAGTTCGCCTACATCGCCAACAGGTCTTTAGATGATGAAGACAGTGGAGACAGTGGAGACAGTGAAGACAGTGGAGTTTAGGAAAAACGCAGCCGCCCCCAGCCCCATCACCATGTGCGACTCCAAGGTGTCTACTGAGGAGTCTTTCCACTTCCTGGGGACCATCATCACCCAGGACCTCAAAACCCGGCCCTCCACCTCATCCTCAAGCATCTGGACTCAGCAGGAACCTACGCCAGGATCCTGTTTGTGGATTTCAGCTCTGCTTTTAATACAATAATGGGCTCTGCTACAGGACAAGCTCTTCCAGATGAACATGTCTGACTCCACCAGCAGGTGGATCGCAGACTTCCTGTCTGACAGCAGGTGAAGCTGGGGAAGCGTGTCTCGGACAGCAGGACCATCAGCTCCTCTCCCTGTACACCAACAGCTGCACCTCCAGTCACCAGTCTGTCAAAGCTCCAAAAGTTTGCAGACGACACCACCCTCATTGGACTCATCTCTGGTGGGGATGAGTCTGCACTAGAACAATCTAGAGCTTAATGCTCTGAAGACAATGGAGTTTAGGAAAAACGCAGCCGCCCCCAGCCCCATCACCATGTGCGACTCCAAGGTGTCTACTGAGGAGTCTTTCCACTTCCTGGGGACCATCATCACCCAGGACCTGAAGTGGGAGCTGAACATCACCTCCGTCCATCAAGAAAGGACAGCAGAGGATGCACTTCCTGCTGCAGCTGAAGAAGTTCAACCTGCCTAAGACCATGATGGTTCACTTCTACACCACCTTCACTGAGTCCATCCTCTTCCTCCTCCATCACAGTCTGGTACGCTGCAGCCACAGCAAAGGACAAGTGCGGGCTGCAGCCTATCATCCGCTCTGCAGAGAAGGTGATTGGCTGCAACCTGCCATCTCTCCACGACCTGTACACCTCCAGGACCCTGAGGGCGTGCAGGTAAGATTGTGGCCGACCCCTCTAACCCCACACATGGGCTATTTGAGACCCTCCCCTCTGGTAAGAGGCTGCGGTCCATCAGGACCAAAACCTCTCGCCACAAGAACAGTTTCTTCCCCTCTGCTGCCAGCCTCATTAATAATGTCCCTGCTCTCCCCCTCCCCCAACATAACAGTGACAATATCCAGTAAACTGCCTAAGTTTGCTAAAAAGCTAATTGATGATAATAAGTGTTCTGTTGTCCATTTGTAGTTCTGAAACTACAAACCTTGCTGCTCATTCACAGAAGATCAGCAACATGCAGTGTGTAGGACATGTTCCATTGACATTTCAGGTGTGTGTGGGGGGGGGGGGCTACAAGCAACTATTTAAAAACATCAAATCTCATCGCGTATTTGAAGAACCAACACAAAAAAATGACTAGTATACTAGTAATATTATACTATAGTAATGGGGGAGAACCTTCAGTCTACATTTTGTTCAATTGTTATCATAAACATCGGTATTGTTATTGGTTCAATCGCTGCATCTTTAATAATCACGTTTCAGAAAGCCAAATGATTTTATACTTCTTTGAAAAAAAAGGAAGCATACAATATTTGATCAAATAATAGTGACTAAATATATAATAACATTTCAGATAGATTTTTTTTTTATTGTTTATTAATCTTTTTGATCGATCTAAATGTAACTTAGTCTGTAAAACTTTTTGTTGTAAATATCTTGTTTTATCTGGCCATCAGTCCAAAACCAAAGGTATTCAGTTTCCAATTACAGGAAACATAGAAAGTGAACACATATTGATGATCTGATCATTAAAACTGTGCAATATTAAGATGATAGCTGTCAAACATTTACTGCACAACATGACTGTTCTAACTACTGAACACTCTCTCTGGACCTCGTTCAGCTCAAGAAAACTAACCACCGTCCTGCCCTGCCCTCGCCTCAAAAAAACCACCAAGACGACCTGCTCAGCACCAAGACATGAAAAATAGAATTCCTGGCAGAAACAGAGAGTGAGACAGAGAGGGGTGAGACATGACCTTTAACCCACATGCTGTGAGATGATCCTCCACGAACCAAAAAGTATAGACCACAGCACGCTTTGTGCTTGTGTGTGTGTGTGTGTGTTGTTTTGCAATGACCGTGCGTGCAGCAGTGCTGTCTGGTTTCAGTTGTTCTCGCTGATTGTTCCTCTTCAAAACATGCAACCTTCTCTAAACAGTCTGACACTAATGAGATATAAAACAAACAGGGATTTACTCAATCTTAACAGCACACATACGTAAATGACTTTGGGCTAGAACACTTTATAACACAACAAAGACAAATCACATTCTCATCTTACCGAATAATTAACGAGTAAATTGTGGCAAATTTTTCCGTTTGTTCATCTACCAGTAGGGCTGTCACGGTAACCGCAAAAATGAATCAGCGCGGTATAAACAAGCCAACCACGGTGAACAGAGGCAACCGTCCTAACCAAACTTTAAGTCACCTCACCCCACCTAAAGCTTAGACAGACAGAAAGGCAACTACACTGGCGCCGAAACCAAATGTAACTTTTAGGGAACATTTAGGTTTTCATCCAATTTTTTACAAAAAAGAGAACCAGCTAGTTTAGATGACGCAATATGTAAAATCTGCAGGAACACATCGCTGTGAAACTAGGAAACGTCCGATTTCAGTTCACACCAAATTTTCCACCAGAAAATTCCTTCCCCGCGACAGCGCTACCAGACACTTTTGTTGAGTTGCAGTTGAGGTAGGGCTGGCCAATTAATAAAAAATGAATCGAAGCCGACATTCAGAACCTCTGAACTGAAGTAATCTTGTCCAATCCTCGACTAGGAAGCAATGCCCTTCTTTTGGACACATTTTGTCTTTAGGGAAGACGACACCGGACAAAAAGAAGTCAAATGTAAACACTGCAGAAAAACAGTTTATTTTTAACAATTTATTTTCTACTGCAATCGAGACGTTTGTTTCTACTTTCAAACCAAAATGTGGCGTTTTCATTTAAAGCGATACTTTTACTTCAGTTTGAATTGAATAAATAACCAGAAAGTAGTTCATCAGATGTGCACTCTTTGCTTAGAAAAAATATCCCAGCTTTAATATTTGAGCATATTTACAGTAGAGACCATGTCAGTGAACTATGAGGGCAAAAAAAGAAATCGTAATCGAGGTAAAAAGTTCAGTTAATCGTGATATTGATTTGAGGTCATATCGCCCCGCCCTAAGTTGAGGTACGACTATTTAAGGCCATTTCTAACAAGACAAGCAGACTGATAAATGAGGAAACTGTTCTGGTGATTTTTTTTTTGTGTGGACCAGCGGATAGAAAAGACTCGAGTTAGTTTCCTTCCATGAGCTCATGTTAAACCTCACAGATCATCTCCAGCGACGTTGGGGAACATCAAACTGCAGCCAGAAGTGCAAGATGATCGACCGCAACATGAACAATCTTCTCTTCGGGACCAAAAAAAAAAAACGCATTGTTTCCTTAACCACAATCGATAGACTTGTTCCACATAATGACACACATGTCTATTACTTCATTGTGATTCTAAGGCAGAGGCCAAAACCTCCTGACGTCAACAACCACAGGAATGCCACCAGGCGGATTCTTCAGTAAAACTCTCCGGCAGCCGCAGTTAAACAAGCAGACAATGCAAAGAAACATTTGGAGATAACAGCGTGTCTTTCCAGGAATCCAAACCCCGCTCTCTCTCTCTTTGTTCTTTCCCCCAAATATTTTCCAAGACACTTGATAACTCCTGTTTGCTCCTTTTTGACGCCTCTCTCTCTCTCTCTCTCTCTCTCTCTGTCTCTCTCTCTCTTGCAGAGGGAGGGATTCATGCCGTTTGTCTTCCCCCGGGATGCCATCACTTGTCTGGGCAAGAGCCAGCTGCAGTGGTGGAGTCCCTGGAGACTGCGAGCTTGCAGGAACCATTGCAGCTGAAATATTGTGTCTGGGTTTAAAATATGATGTGTTCTGATACCACAACCAGCACACAAAGAAATGCCTTTGATGCACCCAAATACCAGATTGATTCGTAGCAAAGGCAAGTCTACCTGATACCTTGAAGTAAATCATGTTTCATAGTGCATTTATTTTAGGTCTAACATGTGACAAACCACACAACAGCAGGGTGTGGCTAGCAGGTAATGTAAAATGTATCACAACTTTAAAAAAAATCAGTTTCTCCAACGAGGCCTGGGGGATAAAACGATCACGATAATTATCGCAATATGATTTATTATGGTGACATCGTTTGTATCGCGGTATTATTCTTCAGAATGTAAATATAACAATGTTAGATAAAAGTTTGATTTTAACCTGTAATTACACCACCCAAACAGTGGGAAAGGGAGGGGCTCATATGCCTTAAATGCTAGTTGCCATCCTACATCACAGAGAAGAAGGAGAAGAAGACAATGAACAGCCAATCATGTCGCAGGGATACGGGTAGGACAGATGCTTTGAGCGGAATGAAAACAAAGCCAAAATGAGCGATAGCAACACTGAAGCGCGAAGCAGGGAGGAAATATTGTCAACAAGAAAGACCACTCCACTTCAGGAGTTTGGGGACAACAAAGCTGCCTACCTTGCAAACTGTGCTAGAGACATTTGAGGCTAAAACGGGCTATGAAAGAAACCCTTCCCACCATTTGAAACAATATCACCCCGAAAGCAAGAAACGACCAAAAACTCACAAAAACACTGTGCTTATGATTGTGAAATGTTCTACTTCAGACATTCATACTGCTCACCATTCCCTTCTTATCAAATACAGTGATAGTTAGGATAGTTATTGATCAACTTTCAATTTTGTCTTCCCGAGACCGTAAGAACAAGATCATCAAGACAAAAAAAAAAAAAAAATCGCTGTGTTTCGCTTGTCTTTTCCAGAGGTTTTGTCATGTGTGGGGAAATGCTTCAAAGTGTTAGTTGTTCCATTCTGGACTTCAAGAGTACATCACCTTGTTTTTCCTTATATACTTCCCTTATTTATTTTCCTGTATTGCATGTTTTTTCGAAGTGCTCAGCATGTTTTAAGTGTTGGGAGGTTTCAAGTTCCATAAATGCAAGTGGATCCAGAAGTTACAAATCAATGAGTAATCGTGTTTAATAACCTTGATCTCAATATCAATCAAAAATAATCCTGAGTATGATGTTTTTCCATAACGGAGCAGCCCTAGTAAAAGTGCTGGTGGCTTACAGGCGTGGGATGCAGCAGCTTGGTTAGGGGGCTTTCCCAACACGGGAGATCCTGTGTATGTTTGTAACCTCCCTCTGAATGGATGAGCCGTCCTGTGTGCTTATCGGGGAACAGACAGAACGTTCTGACAACAGTGAGACACTCAAACAATGCTTCTGAGCACTCACCGCCATGGCTGAGAATAACAAGGCGACTATCTGTGCCGACAGAGGGAGAGAATAAAGCTTTTCTCTCTTTTATTGGCTCTTCATTCTTTGCCTCCTGTCTCCGCACAGGAGACCCAAAAAAAAAAAAAAACATGAAGGAAAAACAAAAGGAAAGCGGAAGAAGCACAAGTGTTTTCATATTTTTTTTTCCCTCTCAATTTCAGCTGCCCCCGACATAGGAAGTAGGTAAGAGTGTGCTCACTGAAGCTGAATGAAAGAAAACAGAAGTCAGACAGAGGGAATTAGTTCATGTTTTCTGAATGAAACATCCTGAATGTAGAGGGACTGCGGGGGCAAAAGTTGCTGACACTGTGAAAACCACAGCTCCCTTGGCGAAGCTGCAATCGCTACAAAACAGCAGAAGAACAGGGGGCAAGGAAAGGCCATAGCCGGAGCGAAGGAAACTTTTGGAAAGAGGAGATGATTAGAGAAAGACGATGACCCCGCTCCAAAACAAGAGTCAGCGGGTAGGTACGTCCTTCCAGCGGCTGACGCGTTTGCCTCGTGTAAGCGCTCTGCCTCTCGTGTCTGTGCAAAGCAGCGGAGGGGATGCCAACAACAACACGGAGAGAACTTGGGCCCTCTATCAAACATGACGCCAGGGCTGTTTTCAAAACCGCACTGGTTTTAGATTTACACGAGAATGTTCTTTCTTATTCTTGCAGAGGAAAACAGCAGCAAGAGGTCTGGAAGGGCCAGAGATTAGAAAAAAAAAAAAAAAAAGTGATGAACTCACTCAAATGCATTTCAAGTCTAGAACAAGTGAACACACGACTTTCTTGTTGTCGGTTGTTCTGTAAAAATTCACTCTCTTATCCAGCCCGAAGCTTTGACAAATAGGATAAGACAAGATGTCAGAAGTCAGTCATTTGTGCAACAATTAAGCCTGCTTCATCACTTATACATGTTGTATTATCATTATGCTGTGCAGGTAAACGCTAACTGGTTCATGAACACTAAAGCACATGGCTGTGTACCAAGAACGGGGATTGCCAAACTGAAAGCCACCCAAGCCAGAAATGTGCATTTCTATCCCCTTGGGTGTCTCCTGTGGTTGTTCCCCTGAGACTGACACACACACACACACACAGCCTGAATCAGGAAACAAGAGAATGAAGCAACTGAGTCAACGAGGGCGTGTGTGGTGCTTTTAGAGGCCCATCGTCACTCGAGCAAACAAGTTGAATCTGAACCCTGAATGCAACTATAGGCTCCGGGGGATGTTTCAATCATGTGAAGTAATGGATATGCATGAACTTCCAAAACAATAGGCTACTGTACGCAGGAGAATAAATCCCCCCCAAAAGATGTCTGGCGGTGGCGCATTCGCTTTGGTGCTTTGCCTGTGACTTCTGTACAGCCCCCCCACCCACCCACCATCACTAAAAGAAAAAAAAAACAGCCCAACATGCCACACACTTTGAAGCTTTTCACAGCTCTGTGTGTATAGAGGAAAGCTCTGGTCGCTTCAGGATACTGAGGTGACACACAGATCAGGTGGCTTTCAACCATCCATCCAGCAAGGTAGCAGAGTGTGCATGTGTGTGTGTTGGTGGACACAGAGCTGCCGCTTTGAGGGCCAAGGGGGAGGGGAGGGGAGGGGAGGGGAGGGGGAGGGGGAGGGGGGGGGGGGGGTAACTCGGCATGTCTTTTAACTCCAACCCAGCCTTTGCCACCATAAAGGTCAGCGCTTCGACATCTGCTGCTCCCTCTGAACCTCTCCTTTCATAAGAGGAAGCGGGGAAGAGGAGAGGACCCTGGGGAGTGGATGCACGTGCGCACACACACACACACACACACACACACATTTAAACACACAGATCAACTTTTATGTCTAGGTAAATTCCACACACACACACACACACACACACACACACAGGCTTGATCACCTTCCACACAGCCGACGAGTTAAAACCACACACCGGCGCTGACAAATGCAAGAACACAACATTTGCAAAGAAAAAAGCTTGCTGGTATCATTACACCGGCACATAGACGTTCGGCTTTTGGCCTAAAAGACTCAATCCCCCCCCCCCCCCCCCCCCTTTTTTTTTTTTTTTTTTTTTGGCAGAGGGATGGAGGGGGAGAGCCAAATGGAATCCCATCCCCCAGGGGCACGGCAAAGCCAGAGCGGTGTTGAAATAAGTGATTCATGCTTTTATCATCCCAGGTGAACAGTGCTGCTCTTTCAGCAATGGGTTCATCAGTTTTTTCTGGCACAGAGGAGGAAAAAAAAAAAAAAATTACAAAAACGCATAACTAGCCGACATGAAGGGTGGAGATTCAGAGGGTTCTGATAGTTGCTGTTATTGTGCCACACTACAACTAACCTGAGGAAGACCACGCTGTACCAGAAAATGTGTTTACTACTGCAAACAATGGGCCTCTTTTGAAGAAGATTCTCGGATTCGCCCGTGTTTTCTTTGTGTGTTGGGCAAGAACAGGATTTAGAAACACTCAAGAGCACTCTTCTGCAGTATTTTGAGTGCTGACTGACCCGCTCTGGAAACATTATTGGTTATTGCATTTAATTTAAAACTACAGTTGTAAAATCTATTATATCAGGATGATCTCCTAGACCAACACAGCCATACAAAAAGACAATACATAACACACTCGAGACAAAGCAAGCAGAAAAAAACAAAACACAAGAAAACTAGGGGTGTAAGGATTATCTCAACTCACTATACGATTCTCACACGATTTATCTGACAAAATGAGACATCTCGTAATCTCTTTGGCTCTTGGACTCGTTTGGGCGAGCAGGGCTGCAGACCCACTTGTCAGTGTGGTTTGGCCTTTTAATGGTTTTTTTTTTCCTCACAACAAAGGGAGGTGATTGGAGCGTCTCGTTGTGATGCTGCATCACGTAGGTTGTGCCATTTGTGTAGTTCCCTGTCTTCTTATTCGCAGTTTTTGTCTCGTCTGTTATCTTCTCACCTCTTTCATTTTCGGTCTTGGGGAAGTCAAAACGCTTCCACAGCTCCGATTTAAAAGACGGCGGTGCGTCCTCAGTTTCAAAATCTTGCTCTACAGCTGCTGACGCTCACCTTGTTGTTACGATTCCTTTTTCAGATTACCGATGTGAACCTTGACTCCGTTGAATCGATTTTGAAATGCCTCACGGTTAATCTTAACATCCCTACAAAAAAACAACAACAACGACGACGACAATAAAGAGGACAACCCTAAAGAACGAGATGCAACAACACAATAAGA